>NC_037671.1:24827437-24929708 GCF_003255815.1 Theropithecus gelada
AAAAAAAAAAAAAAAAAAAAAAAAAAAAATTAGCCGGGCGTGGTGGCTGGCTCCTGTAGTCCCAGCTACTCAGGAGACTGAAGCAGGAGAATGGCGTGAACCCAGGAGGTGGAGCTTGCAGTGAGCCGAGATCACGCCACTGCACTCCAGCCTGGGTGGCAGAGTGAGCCTCCGTCTCAAAAAATAAAAATAAAAAATAAAAATTATATATATATATATATTTCTCATCAAATGTCATCAGTTCAAGCAGATATGTACTTTGTAGTCAGGAAGAGGAAAAGTGAATGTTGGCTTTAGTTTTGGGGGGAAGTTTGCTGAAATAAATTGGATTTAAGATGATCTGTGCAGGCCAGGCGCCGTGGCTCACGCCTGTAATCCCAGCACTTTGGGAGGCTGAGGCGGGTGGATCACAAGGTCAGGAGATCCACACCATCCTGGCTAACACAGTGAAACCCCGTCTCTACTAAAAATACAAAAAAAAAAAAAAAAAATTAGCTGGGCGTGGTGGCGGGCGCCTGTAGTCCCAGTTACTCAGGAGGCTGAGGCAGGAGAATGGCGTGAACCCAGGAGGCAGAGCTTGCAGTGAGCCGAGATTGCACCACTGTACTCCAGCCTGGCCGACAGAGGAGACTCCATCTCAAAAAAAAAAAAAAAAAAAGATGATCTGTGCAGAATGTGTTCACTTTTGGGTGCCAGATTTTAATAAAGTTAGCATGGAGCTTCGTATTTGGGTATCAGGCATTACTTACAGCTGAATATCAATCCCTACAACCAAAGGCTAGGGCTCAGACCTAGGATCCTCAGGCTGGTCCGGCCTGCCTAAAGCCCTTGTTTATTTCCCCAGTATGCTGTACAAATGGTATTATTTACTCTATGTGCATGACATGAATAATAGTTAAGTAGCACTGAATTAGAGGTATTTCTTTGGAAGGCAAAGGGTCTAGAAACCAGGTCTCTTGAGGAATAGTTGAAGGGCCTTGGCATATGAGCTTAGAGCCGAAAAGATTAAGGACAAACAAAATAGTTATTTTCAAACATTGCAAAGACATTTTGTTACAGAACAAGTTTATTTGTTCTACATCAATTTAAGATGCAGCATGGGGCCTGTTGGGTAGATGTACAAGTGAGCATACAAAAATCCAGCTCAAATAAGAGATTTCTCACGATTAAAATGCTTGACAGAGCACTGTTTTTCAGAGCAGTGCCTTCTTCATTTCTAAAAGTGTTAAAGAGAAGTTGGATGTCCTTGCAGCCGGCTGTGTGGCTAGGGTGGCCGGGATACACTAAGTATCTGTTTAGGGATCCCAGGCAAGTAGAAATTATGGAGGCTTTCTAGAAAAAGACAACTACAGCGTGAACAGACACACCAGGGGAACAATGAGAACAGGAGATGTTCGTGTGCCAGGAATGTGTGGAGGAAATGACATGAGCATGAGATTGATGATCGAGAACTTTAAATATTCTGATAGGCAGTGGGGAACCATCTTGTTTCCAGTCCTGGGGAAGGATATGATAAAACCAATGTCTGAGGAAGCTTTGCTTTCTGTGTTGTGCCAGAGGAATGTAGGAGAGAGGGAAAGAGATATATGCCATGCAGGGAGATCGCTTTGGGAGCTTTCCCCAATTATACTATTTCTTAACTGTGCTGTGAGTCGGTGGAGAGGGGAGTAATGGAAACAGAGACGGAACATAATCAGAATTTAATGGAAGAACTAATATGGGTTTCCTTGAAAATTGCCCTGAAATAGAACTCTCCAAATTATTAATTGAAAGTGATGTGGTCAGTTTGTTAGATCAGCAGATCACAATCAGGTATTTGCATCTTGGTGCACCATTCAAGCTGACCGGTGACCTGAGACAAGTCATTAAAATTCCTTATATTCTAATTCCCTAGTGGTATTATCCCAGCATGAGAGAATGTTTGCAAAACATTCTGAGTCTTGGATGAAAGCTACCTTGTTATAATAATATTATACTATAATTATTCTGGTTATTGGGGTTATTGTTCTCAACATTGATGCAATTTAATATTTCCTACCTTAGGGATATTTTTGTCTACAGCAGAATTCTGAAAGTGGCTTTCCGGGGAGATGTTTTTTGAAAGACTGGGAAATCTTTCAACTATTTGTTTTAATAATAGTTCATCATCAAGGAAATGTGAAAAATATGTAATATTGAGGATTATCACTCCTATTTTCATCTCAGTCTAATATCTAGGATATATTGAAAATACTTTTGTCTCATCTACTTACAGGCAGCTAGAATGGTTTAGATTGGTGCTTTCCTGGGGTACTGATTTTTTTTTTTTTTTTTTTTTTTCCCGTGGAATTCTCTGAACAGGGCTTTCCTCAAAAGAATACATTAAGACTGTCAGAATGATTCTTTTCAGCAGATTAAGCCTTGCAGATGCCCTTTGTTGAAGGAAAAATGCATTATTCTAAAAGTCCTTCTGATCTTCAGGAAAACTGAAAATATCAAATATTCTTCTACCATTTGAACTTCCCTACAAGAAAATCCCAGATATTTTTATTTTCCAGTCTACAATAATTCAGAGCTTATAGTATTTTAAGATGAGGATATAGACATGTTTTGAAGAAAAATTAACTTTTTACATATTCATTTACTGAAAAGGAGACACCCTTCCCCCCACCCTGGAAAGACAAATCATAGTGCTTCGTTTTTATTTTTTCATTTCCTATTTCTTGCACCTGGACATTTCCCTGGATGAAGTGATGTGTACGGCATAATTATCCTGGGACATAATTGCTTCATGTGTGTCAGCAAGACATGGTTCAGATATTTATTGAGCTCTGGTTGTCTGTGTCCTAAATAAGACCGTGCTATTTCAGGGTTGCAAAAACAACTCCGATGCACTGGAAAAAGAAGAAAGGAGGACGTTCCTCAAAAAGAGTTGGTTTCATGGTTTAGAAATCCATTTATTGCTTGCACCGACAGACTATGCTTGAGTGTGCGAAGGCTCACTTTGATTTATAGGGGCTTATAAAATGCTCTGCTCTTTGTACCCAAAGCCACAGACCTGCTGTGAATAGGCCACGGACCCTGAGTTTTTCTGGTGGTCAAATTTATAAAACCAAACAATAATCTCTTTGGGAAGCTCCTCAAAGGCGAGCCTGAGTCTGTTAACTTCAGTCTGTACAATGTCTAGCGTAGGGCCACATGTTGACGAGTCCTCATAAATGTCCTTGTTGCTGTTGATGAATGAAGGATGGAAACTGGGAATAGCACGTGGGGCACAGGGGCTTGTTTTCCAGGACAGATAGGAGAGCTCATACATGGGGAGGGAGAAGATAGATGGGGGAGTCAAGGACATATTTTGGTGGATGCTACTGCTATTCTTTAAGAAAAAGGAAAAATGGCTCCAGTTATCTTCCAGTAGTGTCATGGCCCTCTGCTAGAAAGCGGGTTTATGATTTGAAGGTGTCTGAGACGTTCACTGTGATTATAGTACAAAGGGTCATTTGCACTCTATGATGCAATGGTGGCGGAATTCTGTCTCAACTTTGCGGTCGGCCACTCTGATTAATTTTTTTTGAGACGGAGTCTTGCTCTGTCATCAGGCTGCAGTGCAGTGGCACCATCTCGCTCACTGCAACCTCCGACTCCCTGGTTCAAGCGATTCTCCTGCCTCAGCCTCCCGAGTAGCTGGGATTACAGGCGCGTCCTACCACGCCCAGCTTTTTTTTTTTTTTTTTTTTGTATTTTTAACAGAGATGGGGTTTCAACATGTTGGCCAGGATGGTCTTGATCTCCTGACCTCGTGATCCGCCCTCCTCCACCTCCCAAAGTGCTAGGATTACAGGCATGCACCACGACACCTGGCTTACTCTGACTCATCTTTTATTTCAGTCTTTTCCCCTTCCCTTCCTATCTCATTCTCTACTTCCTTTCCTCCCACTTTTCTTTCTTCCTTCCTCAACTACTTGTTTAGAACATGTTTCTCTTCGAGGCTATAAAGATCCCATTTCCTTCCCATAGCTGAAGACCATTCAGGGAAGGTGGAAGTACATGCCTGTAATCTCCACTATCTCCACTACTTAGGAGGCAGAGGCAGAAGGATCACTTGAGCTCAGGAATTTCAGTCCAGCTGGGCACCATAGCAAGCCTCTGTCTCAAAAAGAAAGCATTTTCATATACGAGTAAAGTTGAGGCTTGCTTATGTCCAGAGGGGGAAAGGTTACACATTTTCAAATATACCTGTTGCATTTTCTTACGCAGAAAGTGGGATAACATATAAATAGAACATCTTGTCTGTAGGATGAATGTAACCTTAAGAAGTATTGCAGTGTGTTATTATGGCTTAAAATGTATTTAAGACCTCTATGTTGAGAAAATTTCTGTTTTGGGCAAAAGATAGAGAATGGAACCAGTATGCAGTAGTTATATTGTTGGGGGAGTCTTGAAGTAGCAAAGAAAATGAAGTATTTCTTTCAAGTAGAATTTTGCAACCGAACTGAAATTCCACTTTGCACAAATGTGCCTGCGAAAAGTTACAGCAATTTAGGATTGAAAAACCTGTATGTTGCTAAATTCATAGTTAACCTAATTTTAGTTTTTGCAGAAAAGATGATTTATAATAGGAAGAAATGATAATACTTTTTAAGGAGTTTTCTTTTTTTCTTTTCTTTTCTTTTTTTTTTTTTAAAGAGACAGGATCAGCCAGGTGTGGTGGCTCACGCCTGTAATCCCAGCACTTTGGAAGGCTGAGGTGGGCAGATCCCCATCTCTACAAAAAATATGAAAATTAGCCAGGTGAGGTGGCACATGCCTGTAATCCCAGCTACTTGGGAGGCTGAGGCATGAGAATCCCTTAAACCTGGGAGGCAGTGGTTGCAATGATCTGAGATCATGACACTGCACTCCAGCCTGGGCAATAGAGTGAGACTCTGTCTCCAAAAAAAAAAAAAAAAAAAGAGAGAAAGAAAAATGATGAGATCTCACCATGTTGCCAAGGCTGGTCTTGAACTCCTGGCCTTAAGCAATCCTCCCACCGTGCCCTCTCAAAGTGCTGGGATTATAGGCATGAGCCACTGTACCTGGACTAAAAAAAAATTTTCATGCAAAAATTATGTGATTTTTGGTTATCTTTGTTGTAAAAACAGTTTTTTCTTTTTTATTTGCTTCATAGAGCTCCATTCAGTGAGAAGTTTTTATTCTGTGTATTAATCAGCACACACTTTCCATGCACATCTTCTTCTAAAGTGAAGCCCCCAACCTGAAATTCGTCCCTGTCTCCAGTCTAATCTTTATCAGGGCGATTTTGACTTCATCCTACCCTCTGGATGGCAGTGCGGCCACAGGTGGAAACTGTCACTCTTTGAAGCTTCCTCACGTCCATAGGCCTTGGTGCCGGGCCCATTTGTTCTCAGCAGCAGGTTGTGCCCTTTGCATCTGAATTTTTTTCTTTTTTTGAGACGGAGTCTCGATCTGTCGCCCAGGCTGGAATGCAGTGGTGCGATCTCGACTCACTGCAACCTCTGCCTCCCGCGTTCACTCCATTCTCCTGCCGAGTAGCTGGGACTACAGGCGCCTGCCACAGTGCCCGGCTAATTTTTTGTGTTTTTGGTAGAGACGAGGTTTCACCACGTTAGCCACGATGGTCCCAATCTCCTGACCTTGTGATCCGCCCGCCTCGGCTTCCCAAAGTGCTGGGATTACAGGTGTTAGTCACTGCGCCGTGCATCTGAACTTTTCAGTGTCCATAGTCCATGGTGACCCTCCTCAGCTCTGGCTTTGCTTTGTGGTTCACGTGGCTTACAATCCGGTTTGCCCAGGATACTGCCGCTGTACCCCTGCTGCCCCGGCGTAGTTATTCAGAGCATCTCTTTCCTTCTGTAGTTTCATTCCTGAGTTATTTCAGGTATTAGTGGAGAGAGGGGGCAGGGTCAGCTTGGGTTTTGCTTTATTTTTATTTTTTAATTTTTAAAAAAACTTTATTATGATTTTTTAGACAGAGTCTTGCTCTGTCACTAGGCTGGAGTGCAATGGCACGATCTTGGCTCACTGCAACCTCCACCTCTCGGGTTCAAGCAATTCTCCTGCCTCAGCCTCCTGAGTAGCTGAAATTACAGGCGCCTGTCACCACACCCAGGTAATTTTTTTGTAGTTTTAGTAGAGACATTTTAGTAGAGTATTTTAGTTGGCCAGGCTAGTCTCAAACTCCTGACCCCAGGTGATCCTCCCGCCTTGGCCTCCCAAAGTGCTGGGATTACAGGTGTGAGACACCACGCCCAGCCTACTTTATTTTTATTTTTATTTATTTTTGAGACAGAGTCTTACTCTGTCGCCCGGGCTGGAGTACAGTGGCAGGATCCTGACTCACAGCAACCTCTGCCCTCAGGGTTCTCGTGATTCTCTTGCCTCAGCCTCCTGAGTAGCTGGGATTACAGGCGTCCACCACCATGCCCGGCTAATTTTTGTAATTTTAGTAGAGGTGGGGTTTCACCATGTTGGCCAGGCTGGTCTCGAAGGCCTGACCTCGTGATCCACCTGCCTTGGCCTCCTAAAGTGTTGGGATTACAGGAGTGAGTCTGCGCCCAGTTGCCCAGCTAATTTTTTTTTTTTTTTTTTTTTGTATTTTTAGTAGAGACGGGGTTTTGCCATGTTGGCCAGGCTGGTCTCGAACTCCTGACCTCAAGTGATACACCCACCTCAGCCTCCCAAAGTGCTAGGATTACAGGCATGAGCCACCGCACCCGGCCTTGAGTGTTACTTTAAATCTAATATTGTTGTATTGGGGTAGAGGTAGAGAAACCATTGCCTGTAGTAACTTAGTGACAATGGGTCTATATTAGTAGAGTTCTGATCTGGGAAGAGGATATCAATTATTTACTTAATACATAATCATTTACCACCTATTTTGTGTCAGATACAGTTCCAGGTCCTGGGAATTATAGAAGTCAAGAAAACAGAGTCAGGACCCTAAAGAAGCATACATTTTGGCAAGAGAGTGTGGCAATAATCATAATAAAAAAAATATAATTTAATGTCAGGTAACAATAAATGCTATAAAGTGATAAAGCATAGCATGGAGATAAAGAAGTTGCTGCAAGAGCTGTTTTAGGTGGGGCAGCCAGGGACGACTTCTGAAGAAGGGACACTTGAACCGTCATCGCAGTCATCTAGATAGATCAGAGTCATCTAGATAGATCCTGTGCAACAGGGGAAGGCCTCCTCGTATTCCCTCTTAGCTCACGGAGGATCCTGATACAGGTGAAAAGTCTATGGAATCTTACTGGGGAAAGGACGGTAATTAGCACAGTGCTATGGCAATTTGTTTTGTATGTACTATCTTCAACTGCTGGGAACTTCCTTTCCATAGTCCATCTCTAGCCATCTCCAGTCCCAACAATCCTACAGTCTACATTTGCTGTTTGGTATATTCCCCAGATCACGTTTTCAGTCACTTTATTTTTTTTTATGTATTTATTTATTTTTTGAGACAGAGTTTTTCTCTTGTTGCCTAGGCTGGAGTGCAATGGTACTCTCTCGGCTCACTGCAACCTCTGCCTTTGAGGTTCAAGCGATTCTCCTGCCTCAGCCTCCCAAGTAGCTGGGATTACAGGCGCCCGCCACCACGCCTGGCTAGTTTTTGTATTTTTAGTAGAGACGGGGTTTCATCATATTGGGCAGGCTGGTCTTGAACTCCTGACATCAGGTGATCTGCCTGCCTCTGCCTCCCAAAGTGCTGAGATTACAGGTGTGAGCCACCATGCCTGGCCGTTTCAGTCACTTTAAAAGTTCTAAGAGGTATGGAGAGAGAGGGGCATTTTTGAACATGGTGCCGCACAGCTATAGAATGTGTCCTGGTGCTGTTCCCTGTCAGTCATGTGGCTCTGTAGGGAGACATTCTGGGAAATTCTTCCTGTGCTCCAGGTCCTAGCTTGGAGCCTCCCTCCATCTGAGAGGTTTGCAACATTTCCTGAACCTTAGAGAGTAAAGGGAAATGTGCTCCTATATCCAAAACTTCCAAATGTAAGTGTTTGCCAAGTGCTTTGCAATCTGCCTTTCCATAATTTCTCTCATTATCTCTGTGATGGGATTTATCATGCTGGTACTGCACTTTACTGAGTAAATGTAGGGACAGATGGAGGTGGCAGACTGGAGGAGAAGAGCAAGAGATGACATTGAGCCGGGAGCTCTTCATAGGAATGGTCCGTCTGTGGGCTTCCTGGGGGGTGAGGAGGGGGGACAAATATGTGATTGGCACATAATATTGCCATTCAGTAACACCTGTGGCACGAATAAGCTACCTAGGGTGAAGGTGAGCTGCTATTTCAAAGTTTTGAATAAATTATATTTTAAAGTAATGAAGAGATCCTGGCACTGAGGAGGTTGAAATCCTTTTGCATGGTAGATTTTCTGGATCTGAATTTTATAAGGAATTTTTTAAAAAATGGCATTGAAAGATTTTTAGTAGATGAAGAAAGCATGCGTAGTAAGGTGGCTGTTATATGGTGGGTCAGTACACTATCCCCTAGGGTTTGAATTGCTGTTAAGTTTTAGATGTTGTAACTGACTGCTGGTTGGTCTGTTCCTATTTTTTGTTGCTGTTGTTCATCCATCCAACCATGCATCTGTGCATCCATCTATCCATCCATCCATCCATCCATCCATCCATCCATCCATCCATCTCTCCACCCATCAATCCGTCCACTGATTTCTTTCTTTTTTTTTTTTTTGAGACAGAGTCTTGCTCTGTTGCCCAGGCTGGAGTGCAGTGGAGTGATCTCGGCTCACTGCAAGCTCCACCTCCCGGGTTCATGCCATTCTCCTGTCTCAGCCTCCCGAGTAGCTGGGACTACAGGTGCCTGCCACCATGCCCGGCTAATTTTTTTGTAATTTTAGTAGTGACAGGGTTTCACCATGTTTGCCAGGATGGTCTCAATCTCCTGACCTTGTGATCCACCCTCCTCCGCCTCCTAAAGTGCTGGGATTACAGGCGTGAGCCACCACGCCCGGTGCTGTCCACTCATTTCTATTACTTACTAGTAGTGTGATTATTTTCTTCATCCCACTTGGACTCAGTTTTCTTTATCTACAGAATGGTGAGTTTTGTCTAGGTTATTGAAAGGGCCTGTTAATTCTAGAATCCTAAGATGCTTACCATTTGATTAGTTTGTGCAAGACAATTGGAAAGAATACAAACATGAATTGAACATAGGTTCTGCCTTCCAAAAGCACACAGTCTGGTAGGTGTGCTGATGTAGAAACATGGCAAAAATGTGAGTAGAGAATGACCAAGTACCAAACACAGCTGCGGTTCATGTGTGTGATGGGAATTTCAATAAATTCAAGACATTTGGCTGCAGATGTTAAGGAAGGCTTCCGAAGGAAGGTGGCATATATGTTTGAGTAGAGCAAACTGACATTTACTAACGTCTTCAGTTGATTAGCATCCTCATTTCATTTAATGTTCACAGTAGTGGATGTTCTTCACTTTACTATCCCCATTTAGCAGATGAAGAAACTGAAAACTGAGGCAGGAAAGGAGATTAAGTAACTGGCCCAAAGCCACCCAGCTGTATTGTGGCAGAGTTGTGATCAAGAGGATGTCCGTCAAGCCCCTTTCATCCTTTTGTCTTAAAAAATCGAGTCAGTAGAGAGATGGGGACTGCAGGATTCCTCCCTCCCCTCCCCTCCCCTCCCCTCTTTTTTTTGAGACAGGGTCTTGCTCTGTCCCCCAGGCTGGAGTGCAGTGCCGCGATCTCAGCTCACTGTAACCTCCACCTCCTGAACTCAAGCGATCCTCCCACCTCAGCCTCCTGAGTACCAGGGATCACAGGTGTGCACCACCATGCCCAGCTAGTTTTTGTATTTTTTGTGGAGATGGAGTTTTGCCATGTTGTCCAGGCTGGTCTCGAACTCCTGAGCTCAAACGATCCTCCTGCCTTGCCTCCCAAAGTGCTGGGATTACAGGCGTGAGCCACTGCACTTGGCCCAGGATATTTCAGGCAAAGAAGACCATCAGTGCCCTGGCACAACGAGGTGGAAGTGCCTTGTGTACCTGAGAAACAGCACGGACTTCAGTGGCGCTGGAGCACAGTGTCCCTTAATGGCAGCAGTGGAAACCGAGCCTGGGATGACAGCTTAGGATTCGAGGAGGCATTTTATTGTCTGGCCACAGGGTCTGGTCTTTATTTGGCCCAAATGGACATTTTATGCAGAGTGGACACATGATCAGAGGAGTACATTTCAGGATGTTTATGACTCTAAGACCTTCTTATGATTCCAACATCCTTTCATGCTCCTAAGCTCTTCCATGTGATGCTGAGGAAACTCCCCTGCCCAGATGTCTCCTGCAGCCCGAGCCCTTGAGCATTTTCATCTCCGGGTTTCTGTGTTAAGGAACTCAGGGCCCCGGCTTCCCATCCTACCATTCTGAACATCAGCACCTTAAAAAGAACCCTGCTCAATTCTTGGGATTCTGAGGAAAAAAACTCCTTCACCTTCCCCTTTCTGCTCTTTTCTAGATTTTAACCTAATTTCTGCTATTTCAGAATGTTTTCTGTTCAATAAATGAATAATTAGATCTTCTTGGGCTTTGCCAGTGAAAAATATACCATAATATTTAGATTAAAAGAGTGTAATGACTACACTAGCAAAATACACCCTGGTTACATGATGAATTCTTCCTTTTCATTTTTATTTGTGGTATCCTGGGGTGGCCTACTGGAGAAAAAAATACTATTTGATTCTCCCTGGGTGGTCAGACAGGACTTGTAAAGACTCTTGTTTGTTTTGTGTTGAGGCTTCAAAGACACGCAGGCTTTTCTACATAAAGATGTTCTAAGAAAATAGGGATTTTTTTTGAAGTTGCTGTGTATAAAGGGAAATTCAGAGCAACCATCTTCCCTTACAACTACCAGCTAATGCGATTAGAGGGTCTCTTTTCACCAGGCATCTTTGTTGTTACCATCTCTCGTCATTACCACCAGTCTTACGGGGAGGTGTATGCTTACAAAAACCACCTCCACCTGGCTTTATTTTTGGCACGATCACACAAACATGTACTTTAATTTTAAATATTATATGTATTGTCACATTTAGATTTTTTTTAAAAAAAAAAACACTAAGAAATCTGAGTGTTTTGTGTGTGTGTGTGTGTGGTTCAGGATGCACTGGAGGTGTGTGCTGCCACAACAAATTTCAGGCCACGTGTTCTGCAGATTCCAATTAGCAAGGCCCTCCTGCTGTGGTGTGGGAGAAAAGTTTGGAGTGGGGTTAGGGCTGGCTAAGTGTAGGAGGCTTTTTAATGCAGTCTTTGCAGAACTCTCCCTCATTAGCACCTCGAGGTCAGTGGGAAGTGGTATACAGAGCACAGTTGGCATTTTCTGCTGTGCATGGTGTGTGTCAGCCATGTTATTTACCCATGCTTATTTTCTCCATTTCATAAAATTAATTGTACTCAATAGGGGGATGGGTTGATAATGCTGAATTATTTTAAGCCTGGAGGGAGCTCAGCAGCTGTGTCCTAGATCAGACCACTGATCTATCTAATAGGTTGTCTTGCTACCTGATCTACTGGACAAACGTGTTTTGCCAATTAGACGAATCCCTATATGGAGAGAAAAATGACCTTGAGCCCCAGAGAGCCAGACAGTTGCTTCATGCAATGTCTTCACCTACTGAAGTTGCTTCATCGCCTTGGCCGAATAGGAAGGTAGTATATTTCTAACCTCTAGACAATTAAATTTCTCCTTTAAAAAGTAGCCACTCTATGTGAAATAGTCAAATCTGTCCTGACTTGCCAAGACACTTGCTTTTGGAATCGGGTGCTTTTGGATGTAGCCTCTAAAAATGTTAAAGAAGAGCAAATCTTGGAAGCTTCCTTCTTGTGTCAAGGCATAACCTGCTGAGGTCCAGGCTGCAGTGACCCATGAACATGCCACTGCCCTCCAGCCTGGGTGACAGGGTGAGACCCTGTCTCAAAAATAAAGACATAACCCCTTGCTATAAAAAATATATGTGTGTGTGTGTGTGTGTGTGTGTGTGTTTAAGAGGAGTATCAGAGAAAGAAAGATAAATTTTTAAGTAAAAGGAAATATTATAAGCTAATTTTGTTGGGTATTCTTCTGGGCAATTATTTTATCATCAAATACATGTCCACAAAATGCCAGATTTCTTTAAAAGATAAGCCTGGGCACAGAAAACAAACTTGATGTATGATACAATCTTGCACTTGTTTTTAAGTCTTGGAGTTAAAGTTTACTGTGGTTTTGGTGTGACTCTACCAGCAACAGGATGGCACTCAGTAGAGGGTCCATGGTATAGTGGGAAAAACCTCCTGGGGGTCAACCAGGTCCAGATTTTGATCTGTGGCTCTGCTGCTGCTAGCTCTGTGACCTTAGGCAAGTTACTGCACACACTCGGCCCCAGTCTCTTTGTAGTCGTCTGTTGCTATCGATACTAGCTTTACAAAATCGTTTCAAAGGTTAAATGAAGTAAACTATATAAAATAAATATCTAGGGCTGGGCACAGTGGCTCAAGCCTGTAATCCCAACACTTTGGGAGGCAGAGGTGGGTGGATCACCTGAGGTCGGGAGTTCGAGACCACCCTGACCAACATGGAGAAACCCCGTCTCTATTGAAAATACAAATTAGCCTGGTGTGGTGGCACATGCCTGTAATCCCAGCCACTCAGGAGGATGAGGCAGGAGAGTCGCCTGAACCTGGGAGGTGGAGGTTGCAGTGAGCTGAGATTGCGCCATTGTGATCCAGCCTGGGCAACAAGAACGAAACTTCCATCTAAAAAATAAAATGAAATAAAATAAATAGAATCTAGCTTATAGATTTATGTTAGCTCATTTTCTTTTCTTCTCATTACATCCAAGGACTAGTAATTTTCCAAGGTTAGTAATGTTCCATTAATTTTGGGAGTCACTCTGGAGAATCCTATAAATTTTCCAGATACTGAAATCTAAGCCTAGAAAGGCTTAATGACTCTCTTGCAATGCCTTAGGAGTAGCAGAGTTGGTGCCCAAATCGTGCCTCACTGAATGCTTCCAGCGTTACTGCTGGTGTGAGGAGGACGTAGCATTCTGCACTGAGTCCCTGGCATGGCTCTAGAACAGTCAAGTGCAGTGACAGTCTCAAGCGTAGAAAACACTCGACTTTCCAGATCTTCTTTGAGGAACCTTCAAAATACACAGAAATGTGTAGTGAAACCTTACCCTACTGTGTCCGCCGTCAGTTCACTTTTACAACTTTTGACTCAGTTTCCCTTTCTCTCCTAGTACCCTCAGGTGACTGCAGATGTGTAACCAGCATGTTCGCGTAGGAGACTTTCTGGATGGGGAAGATTTCCAGGTAAAGGACCACCCTGATTCCCTTCGTAGCTATAGCCTGCTGCCTGCCCTTCCCTGGGCGGCCCCAGGCTTCCCGACAGCCACCGCTGCCTTCCTCCTTCTCCTTTTTTGCATTGATTGATTGATTGATTCCTTATCTATGCTATTTTTCTATCTTTTTTGGTATTATTTTTAAGTATTCATATGTGTACACTGTTAATGATATAAAACACGCATGGAGTGGTAAGCCCTAACTTCAGGATAAGGCTTACACTCTGAGGAGGGGACTGGGACACTTGGCCAATGTCAGTTCTGTCTCCAATGTTTTAAACTTTTTTTCCCCAATAAGTATCTCTTAAAAAAAAGAATTTCTTTTCTTTTCTTTTCTTTTCTTTTCTTTTCTTTTCTTTTTTTTTTAATGATGGAGTTTCACTTTTGTTGCCCAGGCTGGAGTGCAATGGTGCGATCTCGGCTCACCACAACCTCCGTCTCTCGGGTTCAAGCAATTCTCCTGCCTCAGCCTCCCGAGTAGCTGGGATTACAGGCATGTACCACCACGCCCGGCTAATTTTATATTTTTAGTAGAGACGGGGTTTCTTCCGTGTTGAGGCTGGTCTCGAACTCCTGACCTTGAACTCCTGATTTGCCCGCCTTGGCCTCCCAAAGTGCTGGGATTACAGGCATGAGCCACCGTACCCGGCTTCTTTTTTTTTTTTTTTTAAAGACAGAGTCTTGCTCTGTTGCCCAGCCTGGAGTGCAGTGGTGCGATCTTAGCTCACTGCAACCTCAACCTCCCGCGTAGCTGGGATTATAGTTGTGCACCACCATGCCCAGCTAATTTTTGTATTTTTAGTAGAGTCAGGATTTCACCATGTTGGCCAGGCTGGTCTTGAACTCCTGTCCTCAGGTGACCTGCCAGCCTCAGCCTCCCAAAGTGCTTGGGATTACAGGTGTGAGCCACCACGCCAGGCCAGAACTCCTTATTTTTGTTTTAAATATAACTACAGTACCACTTTTGCACTTAAAACAGTAGTTAAGGCTGGGTGCTCACTGAAATCCCAGCACTTTAGGAGGCCAAAGTGGAAAGATTGCTTGAGCCCAGGAGTTTGAGAACCAGCCTGGGCAACACAGCGAGAACCCCATCTCTACCAAAAATATATATATATATAAAGATTTACATTTGTTTTTTAGCCAGGTATGGTGGCAAATGCCTGTAGTTCCAGCCGCTCGGTAGGCTGAGGCAGGATCACTTGAGCTCAGGAATTTGAGGCTGTAGTGAGTTGTGATTATGCCACGGCACTCTAGCCTGGACGGCAGAGCAAGACCCTGTCTCAAAAAACAAAACCAAGAACAATAGCAACAACAACAACAAAATTACCAAGAGCTGCCCCCAGCCAAAACAAAAAACATCCTCAAACAGTAGTTAAGTCCTTCATATCATATATCCAACTAGTGTTCAATATTCCAATTATAATTGGAATATAATTATATAGAGAGATTCTAACAAAAACAGATTTGTTTGGCATTTCAAATGTCCGAAGATGCCAGAAGTTGAATCTAGAGCAGTGGTTCTCAAAATTTGGTCCTAAGACCAGCAGCATCAGCATCACTTGCTAACTCGTAAGAGATGGAAATAATTGGACCCTACAGCTGACTGAATCAGTGGTTCTGGGAGTGTAGTGTTTTAACAAGCCTTCCAGGTGATTCCAATGCATAGTAGAGTTAAAGGAACACTGGTCTAAAGGAAACCAACATTTTATGCTCTTTACACACCCTATTTTGCATTTGTCTTTGTGTTTAACATCACAGCATATCCTGAGATGATGTGCTTACACACTTGGGTCACCAAGATGGGGTCCAGCTTTCTGTTGCCTTCTGGGGCCTGTGCCAAGCCACCTTCCATTTCTAGCTGCGGAGGGCAGCACACACAGACTGCTGCTGCATTAGGAAGTGTGTTGGAGAGCAGGGAATGGAAGTGGTGATCATGATTTTCTGGAGCAGTCAAATTAGAGATCTGGGTGTATTTGATAGGGAAATCAGCTTCTTTTTAAATAAGCATACTTATAAAGTTGTGGTCCTCAACTGCTGGCAGCACAGTCAAATCACTCAGGAGGGCTTTGAAAGATGCTGGTACCCTGGCCTGACGCCAAGAAATTCTGGTTTCACTTGGGTTGTGGGTGGGGTTAGTGGGTCATCCTAGCAACAGCAAGATTTAAAGGTGCTTCAGGTGATTCTAATTGCAGTCATGGTCCAAAACCACTGGCAAAGACTTGTGTTTGGTTTGGGATTCAGTTGGGAAACTAAGGTGAAAATATCCTGCAAGAATGCACTCGGGGGTCTTACCCTTCAAACAAGTAAGTGCTTTGCAAACTCTGGTTCTTAAACCATTAGCGACCTGGTTTGGGGGAGTTTTTTTCTGCCATCTCTAGCTCTTTTTGTTTGTTGTTTTGAGCTTCTGCTGACTCTTTCTGCAGTATTTCTGGCCCGTTTTTGTCTAGGTAAGGAGATTTGAATGTGGTTTGTCTACTCACCTGTAGGTGTCTTGGGCAGAATATGCATTTTTAAAAGCACACAAATGACACCCTCTTTCACCTTCATTCTCTTTCCTGTAAATGTCTATAGCTCCAGGAAATGAACTCGAGAGACTGATACTACATTTTGCAGTGCGAGGCTTTTTAATTTTTCTAAGACTATCAATGAGACCAGAGCCTTCCTTGCAGTCTCTGAAATTATGGAAAGGAAAGGTTGGGCTGTATTTGTTGGTTGAGTGTTGAAATAGTCCATGGAAAAAGGAAAGGGAAACAAGTCCTACTACTGATTTTCTTGGCAGGGTTTATCACCTTTCCGTCCCAAGTTTCTGGCAAGTGTGATTAGAAATTGACTTGCAGGATTTGCTCACACTGGCTTCCCAAGACAGTTTTTGCTTGCATGCTGCTGACTAGCAGTAGTTAATTTGCTATCTTTCACATGTGTTATCCAAAAATCACAGAACTCATTAGAAATAAACAGCATGGACCAGGCATGGTGGCTCATGCCTGTAATCCCAGCACTTTGGGTGGCGAGGTGGGTGGATCTTGAGGTCAGGAGTTCAAGACTAGCCTGGCCAAGATGGTGAATCCCCGTCTCTACTAAAAATACAAAAATTAGCCGGGTGTGGTGGCAGGCACCTGTAATCCCAGCTGCTTGGGAGGCTGAGGCAGAGAGTTGCTTGAACCCAAGAGGCGGAGGTTGCAGTGAGCCGAGATCACGCCACTGCACTCCAGCCTGGGCAACAGAGCGAGACTCCGTCTCAAAAAAAAAGAAAAATGAAATAAACAGTGTGAATTTGGCTGGTCATATTTGGAGGATTAGCCAGATGTAAATCTGAGTTGCACTTGGGAGGTTTCGTGGGCCTCAGTTAAAAATAAATAGAATCCCAGCCTCGAGTAGAAGCAGATTTTTTGTAAAAAGTGAAATATCTTACTGGAAAACAAATCTTATTTTTCCAATAGAAAATATGGGGAAGAAGTAAGCTTTTTTTGGTGCCAATGTTTATTTTATTTTGTGCCCTTCTTGCTGATGGCAGATGTGGCAGAAATAAATACCCAATTTCATTTTCCAAAATCGGAAAAATTTAAGCAATTCAAGAATTTATTGATTCTTAATTTATAACAGAGGTTTGAAACCTGATTGGTTAAACTATTTAATGTGGCTCTTAGGAAAATAAACGTACGTTTATGTATATCCCAAACCATTTTGTGGAATAATCACCACACAATGGGTTATTGAAGAGGTGTGTTGGGCTTGAGGCTCTCTAATTCTTAGGACTTTTGAAAAGTGTTTCTCACTAAGAGAAATTGAAAAAGCTATTTTTCATGTGATTGCAATATATCATTGTGTGATTGGAAAATTCCTTTTATCTGTTGATACGCAAACTCCCTGTGGCAATACCAAATATTCATATGCCACCTGTTTCCTTTTTTTTTTTTTTTTTGGAGGCGTAGTCTCGCTCTATCACCCAGGCTGGCACCATCTCGGCTCACTGTAACCTCTGCTTCCTGGGTTCAAGTGATTCTTCTGCCTCAGCCTCCTGAGTAGCTGGGACTACAGGTGCGAGCCACCATGCTTGGCTAATTTTTGTATTTTTAGTAGAGCTGGGGTGTCACCATATTGGCCAGGCTGGTCTCGAGCTCCTAGACCTCGTGATCCACCCAGCCTCGGCCTCCCAAAGTCCTGGGATTACAGGCGTGAGCCACCGTGCCCGGCCGTATGTCACCCGTTTCTAATCCCAACAAAACCTGTACTCAGAATGAATTCAAAACAAAACAAAACAAAAAACCCTTACCTATGAAGAACCAAAAAAGGAATTCAAATTTTATTGAAACTTTTTGTGTTTATCCTTTTAGATCACACTAAATCAGATGAGTACACAAATGCCAAGGAATTGATTCTTGAAAGTAGAGATGATGTTTCATGCAGACACATGAGTTAAAGATGTGCTAGAACTTCCCATGAGCTGATTTTGATCATTTTTTGTTCTAGTATCCCCAAAGCTTAGCTTAACACTTAATTATGTATCATACTACCTTCTCTCTCTCTCTCTGTGTATGTATTATTTTCCACCAAAATGGCTGTTTGTAACCTGCCATAGTAAAAGATCTGCTTATTCAAGACCAGGACAAGACTTTCCTTTATCTTGTCTTTCTGCCCATGGCACCATTCATTTTTCTCTTCTTCTTCAGCAATGAGATGACATTTATGATGCATCGTCCTACCATTCTCGGGATAAAGATAATTTGCCTGCTTAGCTTTTATTTAGTGATTCAAGAGAAATAGATGATCAGATCTGGCAGCAGACTGACTTTTCATGATTCATTGCTGAAGGCTTTATTCTATTTATTCTTTATTCTATGAAGACCTCTGTTGCTGAAGGTATGAAGGATGTGGTGGTAATGGAAAATATTTTACTGATTTATTTATTTATTTATTTTTAATGTTTTGAGATTTTATTTATTTTTAATTTTTTGAGTCTTGCTCTGTTGTCCAGGTGCAGTGGCACGATCTCAGCTCACTACAACCTCTACCTCCTGGGTTTCCTTGGTTTAAGCGATTCTCCTGCCTCAGGCACCTGAATAGCTGGGACTACAGGAGTCCACCACCATGCCTGGCTAATTTTGTATTTTTAGTAGAGACAGGGTTTCATCATATTAGCCAGGCTGGTCTTGAACTCCTGACCTTGTGATTCGCCCACCTCGGCCTCCCAAAGTGCTGGGATTACAGGCGTGAACCACCACACCTGGCACTGATCTTTATTGCTGAAGAGCTTTTCTCCCCTTGCAGGATCTTTGGTGTCAAGATACTATAAAATTCCAGTAAATATGACTGCAAGGAAGGGTAAAGAGAAAGAAAGAGGGACAAAATAAAGTACCAGAAGCAACTAGTCCTTTCCATATTCATGTCATGTCCATAAGATCCAAGAAACGGATATTGAAGTGGAAGAACCAGACTTTCTCTTCATTCCTATGATCTAATTAAATGCATTTTCACTTAAAAAAGGATAACAATATTAGATCTTAATGGGATTAACCTAACTGAAATTTATTTGGCTTTGCCTTGACAGTAAAGATTATGAAGGATCCACCTTTCATTTTGTGATGGTAGCTTCAGATCTGTAATTTTTGCTACATTCCATTCCTGTTGCTGTTGTACTTAAAATATCAGTTATCGGCTGGGCGCGGTGGCTCACGCCTGTAATCCCAGCACTTTGGGAGGCCGAAGCAGGTGGATCACCTGAGATCAGGAGTTCGAGTCCAGCCTGGCCAAGATGGTGAAACCCCATCTCTACTAAAAATACAAAAATTAGCTGGGCGTGGTGGCGAGTGCCTGTAATCCCATCTACTCGGGAGGCTGAGGCAGGAGAATTGCTTGAACCCGGGAGGCAGAGGTTGCAGGGAGCCGAGATCACGCCATTGCACTCCAGCCTAGGGAACAAGAGCAAGACTTTGTCTCGAGAAAAAAAAGAAAAAAAAAATCAGTTATCAAACAAAACTTGTGTTTTGTATGGCTGAGACTTAGAATAGACTAGAGTTTGAGTATTTTTCTTTTTAAGTTTTTGAGATGATTAACTCTTACTGTTTTTATACTGAAATGAAGTCTGTTTAGTTAAAATAAAGAGGAACCTTTCTTTTATTTTCTGTGTTTCTTGGCTTCTTTCTTTCTTTCTTTCTTTTTTTTTTTTCAGTGTCTTAGGGTTTCTCTTGCTTAGAATTATCTAGATGAACTGTTTCTGAGTTCAGCTTCAGACTAGAGTATTTTTCCCTTTAACTTTTTGAGGTGATTGTCTCTTACTCTGTTTTTATACTGACATGAATCTCTATAGTTAAAATAAAGAGGAATCTTTCTTTTATTTTCGGTGTTTCTTGGTTTCTTGTGTGTGTGTGTGTGGGGTTTTTTTTTTTTTTTTGTCAGTTTCT
Organism: Theropithecus gelada; assembly: GCF_003255815.1. NCBI lineage: Eukaryota > Metazoa > Chordata > Mammalia > Primates > Cercopithecidae > Theropithecus > Theropithecus gelada. The sequence goes on from NC_037671.1 coordinate 24,847,195, forward strand.
TAGGGTTTCTCTTGCTTGAAATTGTCTTGATGAAATGTTTCTGAGTCCGACTTCATTGATAACTACCTACTCCTCCCTTTCCTTTGTATGTGTTACAGGATTTCAGTAATATATACTTTTTATTGTGTTGAAATATACATAATATAAAATTATCATTTAAGCCATTTTAAAATGTACACTTCAGTGGCATTAAATACACTCATAATGTTGTGTGCAATTGTTGCCACTATTATCTTTTGAAAGTTTTCATCTTCCCTCTCACTCGTAAGTGGGAGTTGATCAATGAGAACACATGGACACAGGGAGGGGAACATCACACTCCGGCGCCTGTTTGGTGGGCGGGGGTGGGGGGTAGGGGAGGGATAGCATTAGGATAAATATCTAATGTAGATGACGGGTTGATGGGTACAGCAAACCACCGTGGCACGTGTATTCCTATGTAACAAACCTGCATGTTCTGCACATGTACCCCAGAACTTAAAGTATAATAAAAAAAAAATAAATTTTTCTTTCTCCCAACCTGAAACTTTGTGCCCATTAAACACTAACTCTTCATTCTTCCCTCCCCCCAGCCCCTGGCCACCACCATTCCACTTTCTGTGTATGAATTTGACTACTCTAGGTACCTCATGTAAGTGGAATCATGCAGTATTTTTCCTTTTGTGACCGATTTTTTTCACTTAGCATAATGTCTTCAAAATTCATCCATGTTTCGGCATGTGTCAGAATTTCCTCACTTTGTAAGGCTGAAGAATACTCCATTGTATGGATATATCACATTTTGTTTATTCATTCATCTGTCAATGGACCCTTGGGTTCTTCCACTTTTTGGCCATTGTGAATACTGCTATGAACATGGGTATGTAAATATCTATTCAAGTCCCCATGAAAACTGTCTTTGTGATTAATTATTATTATTTTTTGAGACAGAGTTTTGCTCTTGTTGCCCAGGCTGGAGTGCAAGGGCACAGTCTCGGCTCACTGCAACCTCTGCCTCCTGGGTTCAAGTGATTCTCCTGGCTCAGCCTCCCAAGTAGCTGGGATTACAGGTGTGTGCCACCACACCTGGCTAATTTTGTATATTTTTTAATAGATACGAGGTTTCACCATGTTGGTCAGACTGGTCTCGAACTCCTGACCTCAAGTGATCCACCTGCCTCGGCCTCCCAAAGTGCTGAGATTACAGGCGTGAGCCACTGTGCCCAGTTGTCTTTGTGATTAATTAAAACACCCTGATGCTGATTTAGATACGGATTTAGCAACTTTAAATATTACGATATTAATAATAGCCATTAATTAATAATAAAGCTTTTTATGTAGAGTGATTGGAATGAGTTTGTCAGGTATGAGTTATAAAGGCCTCCAGAAGCATATAGGGAAGGTAAACATATGGCAGTGAGAACCCTTTTATAAACACACCTGGCTGGATACCATGACCTGCTTAAGATCTGTGTTTTGGAATCGTCATTGAAAAGAAACGTAGCTGGGCATGATGGCTCATGCCTGTAATCCCAGCACTTTGGGAGGCCGAGGCAGATAGATCACTTGAGGCCAGGAATTCAAGACCAGCCTGACCAACATGGTAAAAGCCCGTCTTTACTAAAAATACAAAAATTAGCTGGACATGGTGGCGGGCACCTGTAATCCCAGCTACTCAGGAGGCTGAGGCAGGAGAATCACTTAAACCTGGGAAGCGGAGGTTGCAGTGAGCTGAGATCACGCCACTGCACTTCAGCCTGGGCAAGAGAGTGAGACTCTGTCTAAAAAAAAAAGAAAAAGAAAAGTTGCTGCATGACAGCCTGACATCTGGAAAAGTTAAACTATAAAATGACTTACAAAATTAACATCCTCTGGTTAACCAAAATCCTCAAAGCAGAGGGCAATCCGGTGTTTGGGATGTGAGTCCCGTTCTCTAGAGGGTCAGGCTTACCGCTCGGAAAGCAGATTAATACTGCTAGCACACACCACCTAAAGATACGCTTCCCATCCTTACATTGTTGATGTTTTCAATGTTTCATCTATCTGTTGTATTCTTTCAAATTCCTTAAGCTTAACCATAGACAAGCTCCTTCTTGGAGTTAACACTATTTATCAAGTATATACCGTATGACCAAGCTATATATTACTGCTGACTGATGTTTATTCATACTTGGCCCATGTTAGGCACTGCCCTAAGCCCTTTACATGTGTTGTTAGTTATTTAATTATTCCAACATCTCCATGTGGTTGATACCAGCAAAACTTCATTTTACAAATGATGAAAACGAGACACAGAGAAGTTATCTTGTTCAAGGACACAGGAATTGGCAAAGCCAGAACTTGACTCCAGGAGTCTGACTTCAGACCATGTATCTTTTTCTTTTCTTGTTTTATTTTTCTTAGAGACAGGGTCTCGCTCTGTTGCCCAGGCTGGAGTACAGAGCAATCTTGGCTCACTGTAGCCTCAAACTTCTGGGCTCAAAACTTCCTCTTGCCTCAGCCTCCCGAGTAGGTGTGTGCCACTACACCTAGCTAATTTTTGTTTAAATAATTTTTTTGTAGACATGGGGTCTTGCTATGTTGTCCAGGCTGGCCTTGAACTCCTGGCCTTGAGCAGTCATCCTGCCTTGGCCTCCCACAGTACTGGAATTATAGGCACAAGCCACCACACCCGGCCCCCATGTACCTTTGACTTCTATGCCATGCTGACCTGCATTTTACTGTTGATCAAACTGGGGAAACTTATGAAAACGCTCTCTAGAGGATGAATTCTTTTTTTTCTTTTCTTTTCCTTTCTTTCTTTCTTTTTCTTTCTTTTCTTTCTCTCTCTCTCTTTCCTTCCTTCCTTCCTTCTTTTCCTTTCCCTTCCTTCTTTCCTTCCTTCCTTCCTTCCTTCCTTCCTTCCTTCCTTCCTTCCTTCCTTCCTTCCTTCCTTCCTTCCTTCCTTCCTTCTTTCTTTCTTCTTCTTTTTTTTTTTTTTGAGACAGACTCTCACTCTGTCACCCAGGCTGGAGAGCAGTGGCATGATGTTGGCCCACTGCAAACTTTGCCTCCTGGGTTCAAGTGATTCTTCTGCCTCAGCCTCCTGAGTAGCGAGATTACAGCTGTGTGTCATCACACCTGGCTAATTTTTTATGTATTTTTAGTAGAGACGGGGTTTAACCATTTTGGCCAGGCTTATCTCGAACTCCTAACCTCAAATGATCTGCCTGCCTTGGCCTCCTAAAGTGCCGGGATAACAGGCGTGAGCCACCGTGCCTGGCCTCTAGAGGACAACTCTTTTTAAGGTAAATAACATAACTTTTAAAGTCAGGAGGTCTCTGTGTCTGTCTAGGAACCCATGCTATATTAAGTGGTGACAAAGTAGTTTGGAAGTTTAGCACCAAAGGACTAAGGTTTCTTGGGAACACAGTGCACTTTATTCCACCTTTTAAGGTAAACATACTTCAAAGAAAAGGACATTTTAAAAAACCTTGCTGAAGAGTTTTTAAGGAATGTAATATATTTTTTGAAAAGGTATTATCACTTCTTTATTAATTCATATTTGGCAAAGAACTTTCTAGAAGTATTAGGAATCAGCCTCACTCAGAAATTTTTTGTTAAAGGTTTGTAAAGAATATCTACTTATGTCCATTCATAATTAATAGGGATTCTTCTTTTTCTTTTAAGGTTAAAAATTTTTTCTTTTTAGTTATTTCAGCTTTATTCAGGTTGAATACAGGTGTTCCAGCCAAATAAAGTAAGGTAAGAGGGGTGAGAGGGTTTCAGGCAGAGAAAAATCATGTAAAAGGACACGAAGTTGTAGCATGGTCTGGCCAGCAAACTTTAAATAGGAGGGGAGTCCATTATAATGGAAGGAGCAGGGGCTTAGGAAAAGGTTTAAAAAATTAATTATTCTTGAGTCTTGGTTTTACCCTCTGTGAAAGGAGATAATTGTTGCTCTTTTGAGGACTAGAAATAATTTTTTGTTTGTTTGTTTGTTTTTTTGAGACAAGGTCTCACTCTTGTCACCCAGGTTGGAGTGCAGTGGCGCGATCACAGCTCACTGCAGCCTCAAACTCCCAGGCTGACAGAATCCTCTTCCCTCAGCATCCCAAGTAACAAGGACTACAGGCGTATGCCACCATGCTCAGCTAATTCTTAAAATTTTTTTGTAGAGATGGTGTCTTGGCTATGTTACTCCCGCCTTATGCAGTCCTCTCACTTCGGCTTCCCACAGTATTGGGATTATATCAGTACAGGTGTGAGCCACTGTGCCTGGCCACAAATAATGTATTTAAATTGTTCAGTAATGGACCTGACACCCAGGTTTCCACATTGGTATTATCATTATGTTGTTATCAGTTTTTTTCTTTTTGTCTTTTGATTTGTTTTTCTGAAAAATATTACATTACATGGTTCAAAACCCAAAAAGTGTAACGTTCTCTCTTTCGTCTTTGTGCCTCATCTGTCAAGTCCCTTCTTCCTGGTCCCTGCAGGTAACCACTGTCCTGTTTCTAATGTAGCCTGCATTGTCCCCTGATGCTCTGTGGGAATATGAGTATCTCTTCTGTATTTCCTGCTTTTACACAAAAGGTAGCGTATTATATACATGCTTCAACATCTTCCTTTTGGTTTTCACTTAACTATACATCTTAGAAATCTTTCCATATCACTTTATAAGAGGCTTCCTCTTATAAGCCATATATATTATTTTTTTTTGGACAGAGTCTCGCCTGTTGCCCAGGCTGGAGTGCAGTGGCGCGATCTTGGCTCACTGCAACATCCACCTTCCAGGTTCAAGTGATTCTCCCACCTCAGCCTCCTAAGTAGGTGGGATTACAGATGCTGCCACTGCGCCCACCTAATTTATTTTTATATTTTAAGATTCAGGTGGCCAGGCACAGTGGCTCACTCTGTAATCCCAGCACTTTGGGAGGCCGAGGTGGGCGGATCACCTGAGGTCAGGAGTTCAAGACCAGCCTGGCCAAGGTGGTGAAACCCCGTCTCTACCAAAATAAAATAAAATAAAATAAAATAATTAGCCAGGCATGGTGGCTGACACTTGTAATCCCAGCTACTTGGTAGGCAGAGGCAGGAGAATTTCTTGAACCTGGGAGGCTGAGGTTGCAGTGAACTGAGATCGTGTCATTGCACTTCAGCCTGGGAGACAAGAGCAAAACTTGGTCTCAAAAAAAAAAAAAAAAGAAAAAAAAAAAGACTCATGGGTAATTGCAGTATAGTCCAGAGAGTTCCCATGTGCCTTCACTAAGCATCCGCCAATGTAATACCTTACATAACCTTAGTACATAGTCAAAACTAGGAAGTTGACATTGGCATAATGTCATGAACTCAGGTAAGAGACCTTATATATAACTGATTTTTACATGTGTTCTTTTTTTGGAAGGGGGTGTACGTTTTTCTACAAAATTCTGTTATCCTTGTTGATTCAAGTAGCCATCACTACAATTGGGATACAGGAACTGTTCCAGCATAGAAAACCCAGCCAAATATCTTACCTTCCTAGGTGCAAGAATCCTATTTCCAACTTTTAAAATTCCCTATGGGCCTGAGTACTTAATGGGTGCTTAATAACGACTCGTTGAAACACTAAGTAAAAAACAAAATAGAACTCACAGTTGAAAAACAGATGAATCAAGATAATTTAGAAAATAATAAAAAAGTTAAGACTACTTTCTTAAATATGAGCTATTCAGGGTGACTAAGTGATGATTTATAATTTCTCTTCATGGAGCCAGTACACTTAAAAGTGCTAATGATCTGAACTAAAGCTTCTTTAAAACATAACTTTATTTTTCAAAGCAATTCTACTATTTATAATATTATGTTGGTATGATGAAGTTTGTTATCCCTAGTTGACAGAATAGGACACTGAGACTAAGAGAGGAAAGAAAGGCCGGGCACGGTGGCTCAGACCTGTAATCCCAGTACTTTGGGAGGCTGAGGTGGGCGGATCACCTGAGGTCAGGAGTTCGAGACCAGCCTGGCCAACATGGTGAAATCCCCATCTCTATTAAAAAATAAAACAAAACAACAATAAAAAAAAGTACAAAAATTAAATTAACCGGACACGGTGGCAGGTGCCTATAATCCCAGCTACTTAGGAGGGTGATGCAGGAGAATCGCTTGAACCCAAGAGGTGGAGGTTGCAGTGAGCCGAGGTCACACCACTGCACTCCAGCCTGGGTGACAGAGTGAGACTCTGTCTAAAATAAATAATAATAATAAAATAATAAAAAGTAATAAAGAGAAGAAAGAAAGCTAACAGTGAGTACCAAAGATGGCTATTTCAGTAGGTTCTTCTAACAGCCGTATGAGGTGGACGTCGTTATTTCCATTTCAAAGAAGAGAATGTGGACTCTCTGAGGTCCAGTAACTTGCCTGTGGTCAGTTTATGTCAGACACAAGATTCCAAATCCCGCATTCTCACCCTCACTCCACAATGAATGTTTTCCTCAAGAATAAAAGTCAAATAATTCAGGCCAGGCATAGTGGCTTATGTCTGTAATCTCAGCACTTCGGAAGGCTGAGGCAGGAGGATTGCTTGAGCCCAGGTATTCAAGACCAGCCTGGGCAATAGAGTGAGATCTTGTCTCCACAAAAAATAAGACAAATTAGTGGAGTGTGGTGGCACATGCCTGTAGTCCCAGCTGCTCTGGACACAGGAGGATTGATTGAGCCTGGGAGGTAGAGGCCACAGTGAGCGGTGATCACACGCCACTGCACTTCAGCCCAGGTGACAGAGAGAGACCCTGTCTTCAAAAATAAAGACAGAGTCTTTAAATAAGTAAGTTACATAAGAATTCAGGTTGCTTGTCTCTGCCCCCTGTTTTTAAAAAAGTGTCAGTGGTAGTGGTATCTTAGTACATTACCTTCTTATAAAGGATAACGTACTATAATAGTTAATATAAGTGGTTGAGGGCTTTGAAGTTAGCCAGACTTCTCTCCAAGTACCAGCTCAGCCACCCTCTAGCTTTGTGGACTCTGGATGTGTTGCTTTATTTATTGAAGCCTTGTGGACTCATCTATAAAATAGACAACCTGGTTGTTCTCCATCAGGTTGAGGGAATTCAATGGAATGAAACCTGGAAAGCACTTAGCAGAGTGCCTGGTACATACCAGTCATTCAATAAACAGCAGCTGTTAGTGTATATGAATCTATGGACTTCCCACTTCTGAGATCAAAATATAAGCAAATAAATATTTAGATTGTGTTATGTGCAAAGCCACATACTATTGTTGGAATTAATGGAGGGGCACAGTGATTTATTTTTTTTGGACTTAAAAATACTTGTCAAAATTTAGAATGCTGTCTTTTCTATAAATTTTTAAAATTCATCAGTTAAGTTACTATATTTTCAAATTGAAAGGCTGCCACTTTTTGTTTTTTTCAAAGTTCCTGATTTTGGGTTTAAATGAGTGGATTTTCCAAAAATGAAGGATTTGAATTAGATCTTACTGAGGTGCTGGCAACTCCGTCTCTATTTTATTTACCTGGACATATTCATTACCTGAGAAATGGTCAGGTGGAGAGGCAGCTGATATGGATTTGTGTGTGTGTGGTGGGAGTGGGGGTGCTTGCTGCACACAGCTTTCGTTAATATTAAAAGATAACTGCGTACACTCAACAGGCATTGCGATTACAGTCACATTCTCCTGTCATCCAGGGAATGGCGCTCGGCTCTGCCTAGCACGATGTTTGTTTGTTCAGGGCGAGACTAATGGTTGAGGTATTTGTGAGAAGCATTTGTATCACAGTGACAGACTGCAGGGCGCTCTTTCCTGTGTTACAGATTGCTAGGAAATTGGATAGGACCTCCCTTGCCTTCCCTCAACACAAGCCTGTGACATACATGAGAATAGCGGTGGGGGTGGGGTGGAGAGCCAGGGACCCTGTGGAAGTGAGCTGCGTATCCCATACGGCCTGTAACATCCAGCCTGCACGTAGCAATATAGAGCATCCTTGGCACTGCATGGAAAATGGACTGATACTCTCTTGAGGGCCTCTTGGAAATCTCAAAGTAAGTGAAGAAAGAGGAAGAAAGATAGCTTTGCTTGACAGTTCTCATCAGAAGCCTAAATGATATAGTGTCATGCTGAAAGTTGGAGGCTGGATTGGTGAGGTTGGAGTCAGATGGGGGTAGGATAGTGGTTCTCAACTCTAGATGAAAATTATGACCTCCTGGAGGCCCATTGAAGGGTGTTGTCTTTAACCTCCCAGGTGATTCTCCTGTACATCTGGGATTAAGAGCCACTGAGATCCACACCCTGATGATAAAGCAAAGCAAAACACCAATGAGGGCAAATAAAAATCCGGAAACAACCCACAATGGATGAATAGGTCCCGTATTTCCTAATGAGGCCTTCCCAGTTGGCTGAAATTTCTCTCTTCACATTCTGAAAATGGATCCACTGGGCAAATATCCTGTTGATAGCTAAGTCCACCCAACTGCATTTTCTAGTGTGTGGGATATGGCTACTCTGCTTGCTCCAGAGTGAGAAGCAGGAAGTTCCCTTTGGAATCATTATTTAAAGGCTCCCTGGGACCTCAGGCTTTAAACAGAAATATATGGTGCATTCTAAGGGGTATTGTGTTTAACTGTTAATAATTGTTCCTTTCATATGAGAGATATTACTGTGTAGGGTGGACAAAAATCCTCTGAGAAAACCATGTGTTTCATATTTACCATGAATAAGTCTTTCCCTCTCAAAAATCATAATTTGGGAATCATTCTTTTCCTGTGAACACTGGAAAGTTTTTTTTTTTTTTCTCTCTCTTTTTCTTCTGTTCTTTTAATAGGAACTGTAATAAAAGTTCCCATTGGGGAAAGCTTTCATTTTGACGTGATGCAGTCAGTGGCTGTCTCTCTAGGAAAGCCCTGGAAAATGCATTGCTGCATTTTTCTCTGTTGCACGTGTCTTTTCCCCCCTTAGCTTCCTGTCCAAGCACGATGTCACCCACATGTCATCCGTACATCCCAGGTCCCTTTGCAAATGGAAACTACGGAAGAAACAAAAATTGGTTGGGTGCATAAAATCGATTTCAGGAACATTCTAAAGGGTGTATCTTAGAAGCACTAAATCCCAAAGGATTTGCTGACATTTATTGTTCTGCTTCAAATTATTAAATGTCTTTCTGATCACATGATGCCATGTTTTGCATAGTGTGACATATCTGTCCTCTTTTAAATGCATAGGAATCTACAACAATCTCATTTTACTGGTGGGTTTGCTGAAGCTTTATCACAAGACAGTCAGAATGATTGATGAGTGTTCTTCAGGTATGGAAATGCTGCCAACCTGTTTTGTATTTTGTCTTACCAAGAGTTTTGCTCCTTAATTTTCTATTTCAGTTATTTCAGTTACGAATAATCCCTTTTCATGCTAGTAGACATAATCACATTATAAGGGATTTAAAATTTGTCATTTCCCAGTAGTATTTCTTACAGCGTAAGCATTTTTGGTTCATGTATGATTCTTCTCCTTTTATTTTTTAACATGAGGAGATATCATAGGCCAATGTTAAGATTTCCTAATTTTAATGTTAAGAGCTACGCATATATTCTGGGAAAGTAGAGAAGTTAAAGAGTGATCAGACTTTATCTGAAATGGTAGGAATAGGAGACACACTGTTCCATGATGTACCTTGACACGGTTTTTAAAAAGCAACATTTGAATTATGCCTGAGAATCTAATGAGTTTGGTTAAAAGGAGATCTAGTAAGCCAATATTCATTTCTGCCTCTCCCCCTAGATTCCTCCAATCATGTTTGTTTCTGCAACTTTTTTTTTTTTTGAGATGGAGTCTCGCTGAGTCACCCAGGCTGCAGTTCAGTGGTACGAACTCGGCTCACTGTAAGTTCCGCCTCCTGGGTTCATGCCATTCTCCTGCCTCAGCCTCCCGAGTAGCTGGGACTACAGGCACCTGCCACCATGCCCGGCTACTTTTTTTGTGTTTTAGTAGAGACGGGGTTTCACCGTGTTAGCCAGGATGGTCTCGATCTCCTGACCTCGTGATCCACCTGCCTTGGTCTCCCAAAGTGCTGGGATTACAGGCGTGAGCCACCACGCCTGGCCCTGTTTCTGTGTCTTCTTAAATTTAGAGACAGTTAGCTCTGTGTGTGTGTGTGTGTGTGTGTGCGCGCGCGCGTGTGCGCGCGTGATGGAGTCTCACTAGGTTGCCCAGGCTGGAGTGCAGTGCCTATTCACAGGTGTGATTATGGCACTCTACAACCTTGACCTTCTGGCCTCAAGTGATCTTTCCTCCTCAGCCTCCTGAGTAGCTGGGATTACCAGTGTGTGCTATCATGCTCAGCAGTTTTTAAATTTTTTTTTGGTAGCTATTTTTTTTTTTTTTTGAGACAGAGTCTTACTGTGTTGCCCAGGCTGGAGTGCAGTGGCATGATCTTGGCTCACTGCAACCTCCCAGGTTTAAATGATTCTCCTGTCTCAGCCTCCCAAGTAGCTGGGACTATAGGTGCCTGCCACCATGCCCAGCTAATTTTTTCTTTTTTTGTATTTTTAGTAGAGATGGGGTTTCGCTATGTTGGCCAGGCTGGTCTTGAACTCCGGACATCAGGTGATCTGCCTGCCTTGGCCTCCCAAAGTGCTGGGATTACAGGCATGAGCCACTGCGCCTGGCCTTGGTAGCCATTCTTGTAAAGCACTACACATCTGTCTCTGACTGAACAGGCTCAGAGATGTAGATAAGTTGGCCTCATAGAAACCTATTTTCAAGTTCTTCATGTCAGAAGCCCAAGGGAGTGGAGGACAGCGATATATCTGGAAAGTGAAAACATGTAGCTGTATTTTTTTGGCCAACATAAAACTACATTTGAATATAGTAAATTCTCAGATAACTGTGAGCCATGGCCAACCAAAAGCACAGCATATACAAGGAGCATGTGCCAGGTAGACCTTGAATGATCACGTTTAACTTTGTATCTCTAGAACTTGTGTTTCATTTTATTTTTCCCTCCCAAAGTTTTTTTTTTTTTTTTTTTTTTGAGACAGAGTTTTGCTCTTGTCACCCAGGCTGGAGTACAGTGGTACAACCTCGGCTCACTGCAACGTCCACTTCCCAGGTTCGAGTGATTCTCCTGCCTCAGCCTCCCAAGTAGCTAGAATTACAGGCATGTGCCACCACACCTGGCTAATTTTTTTTTATTTTTAGTAAAGACAGAGTTTCACCATGTTGGCCAGGTTGGTCTCGAACTCCTAACCTCAGTTGATCCACCTGCCTCGGACTCCCAAAGTGCTGGAATTACAGGCGTAAGCCACTGTGCCCAGCCCCTCCCATAGTATTTTGAGTGGAACATTGCTCATAGAAGAAGTCATATCCTTTTTGGGGTTAGGATGTACATTTCATTAGGTCCTTCCACATACTTAAAAGGTTCTCCGCATGCTGGTGAATATGTGGTATTGCTCAGTAGATGAATTATATGATTGTGGCAGTTTGAATATATAGATATTATAGATGTTGTAAATAGTCTTGTTGTCAGATAGGCAGAGTGAGCTAACTATTTTAAACTAGCAAGAATATTAACTTTAACAGGAGGTTTCTGATTGGTGGCTAAGGCTGTTACAGCTATGTCAGTAATTTTTAGAAAAGATAAGCTGAAAGTATTACTCATTTATATTTATAAATCTAATCCTCTGCATAAGCAATGTTGAGCATTGCAAGCATTAATCCCGTGGTACTTGGTGTATAAAGGCCATGTGGAGCTAGACCTGGAAACACCCTGTGTACTCATGTCCTATTGAATCTGTGGGTATTTTTCCGCCTTTGGGAGTTCATTTTTCCTGGTGGTTCTGGGGGCTCACTGAGATGTAAGAGTTTTAGATTCTGGTTTCTTCGCCGAAAGACAGCAGAGTTCAAATTAGGCTCATGGACATTCTTGCCTAGTTGCCAATAATTCCTTACACAGTAACGATGGAGGTGAAAGAACACCGAGCAAGCCAAGGGCAGGGAGGGGAAGAGAGGAATCTGGAAGAATTCAGATGGGCTTTCAAGGCAATTAATGTCGATACATTTCCTGTTTCCCACAACTCGGTTAAATTCTAGCATCAAACCTAAAAATAATTGGTTTTCTTCCTGGAATGCACCATTTGGCTGACAAGCCTTTACCTCAGCTATTAAATCCCACTGCCTGAGCCTTAGATTGGGAATTTAAAGTCCATATCGATGGGCGCTTCCAAGTCTTATTTGATTCTTGCCTGCTCTAACACTCCTTTTATGCTTAAATAGCCCTGGAAATGGGGAAGGAAAAGTCAGAAGGAAGAAAATCGGATTTCCAACTTAGATTTCCCTGATTCAGAATTAGGAATTGATTTAATGGGATCTTACCTTCTTTTCTCTTAATTTGAAGAGAAACAGGGTTGTGTATGGGAGTTGTAAATAAAAAAGAACAGTGGAACCTACATTGTAGCAAGGATATGTGACACCTATTTGAGACTAGATGTGTTTTAGAAGTACAATTTTGGCTGTGCATGGTGGCTCACACCTGTAATCACAACACTTTGAGAGACTGACGTGGGTGAATCATGAGGTCAGAAGTTCGAGGCCAGCCTGGCCAACATGGTGAAACCCCGTCTCTACTAAAAATACAAAAATTAGCTGGGTGTAGTGGCGGGTGCCTGTAATCCCAGCTACTCGGGAGGCTGAGGTAGGAGAATCGTTTGAACCCAGGAGGCGGAGGTTGCAGTGACCTGAGATTGCACCACTGCACTCCAGCCCAGGAGACAGAGTAAGACTCCGTACCCACCTCCCCGAAAAAAAGTACAGTTTTTGGCCGGGCGAGGTGGCTTACGCCTGTAATCCCAGCACTCTGGGCTGATCACCCGACATTGGGAGTTCGAGACCAGACTGACCAACATGGAGAAACCCCATCTCTACTAAAAATACAAAATTAGCCTGGCGTAGTGGCGCGTACCTGTAATCCCAGCTACTCAGGAGGTTGAGGCAGGAGAATCGCTCTAACCTGGGAGGTGGAGGTTGCAGTGAGCTGAGATCGTGCCATTGCACTCCAGCCTGGGCAATAAGAGTAAAACTCAGTCTGAAAAAAAAGAAAAGTACAATTTTTATACCAATGATCATTACGTTAATTATTATTATTATTATTATTTTTTTATTTTTTAAGACGGAGTTTTGCTCTTGTTGCCCAGACTGGAGTATAATGGCATGATCTCAGCTCATTGCATCTTCTGCCCTCCGGGTTCAAGTGATTCTCCTGCCTCAGCCTCCCGAGTAGCTGGGATTACAGGCATGCACCACCACGCCTGGCTAATTTTGTATTTTTTAGTAGAGATGGGGTTTTTCCATGTTGATCAGGCTGGTTGCAAACTCTTGACCTCAGGTGATCTGCCCGCCTCGGCCTCCCAGAGTGCTGGGATTACAGGTGTGAGCCACTGCGCCTGGCCTTTTTAAAAAAACTTTTTTTTAGATGGAGTTTCAGTCTTGTTGCCCAGGAGTTGCACCTGGAGTGTAGTGGCACCATCTCAGCTCACTGCAAGCTCCACCTCCTGGGTTCAAGTGATTCTCCTGTTTCAGCCTCCCGAGTAGCTGGGATTACAGGAGCATGCCACCACATCCAGCTAATTTTTGTATTTTTAGTAGAGACGGGGTTTCATTATATTGGACAGGCTGGTCTTGAACTCCTGACCTCAGGTGATCCACATGCCTCGGCCTCCCAAAGATTACAGGTGTGAGCCACCACGCCCAGCCACTTTTATCTTTTTACCTGGCGAAAACTGAAAACAACTTTTGGCATTCTACACCTTTCAAAACATTTCAACTTTTTTTTTTTTTTTTTTTTTAAATTTAAATCACGGAATTCAGATGGGCCTTCAAGGCAATTAATGTGAGTTAGGTCATATTGAACTTGCGTTTAGAGACATGTAAGGACTTCGATTAGTGCCCATCTTGTGCCAGCTTATATTTCCAGTTTAGAATTGGCAAAGGACAACATGTTATAGCACTGGTCTTAGATGAATGCTACGTAAAACCTGAATTTATTTATTTTTCACGATTAACTGAACTGTGACATCAATATCAATTCACATGCTTTGGTGACAGTTTAGTCATTTGAGAAAGGGTTTGAGAGGCTTTTTAGAAGAAAAATTCGTGCACCTGCAGAGTCTCCTCTAACACAGAACCACCTCGCATTGAGTTTTGAAGCTAAATGATCATTCCGCAGTAATTACAGTTAAGACCAGTATATTACAAAAAATCAGTTTACCAAAAAGAACTTTAAAGACCACGAAGAACTAGGCCGGGCGCAGTGGCTCACACCTGTAATCCCAGCACTGTGGGAGGCTGAGGCAGGTGGATCACCTGAGGTCAGGAGTTCGAGACCAACCTGACCAACATGGTGAAACCCCGTCTCTACTAAAAATACAAAATTAGCTGGGCGTGGTGGTGCATGCCTGTAATCCCAGCTACTTGGGAGGCTGAGGCTGGAGAACAGCTTGAATCTGGGAGTTGGAGATGGAGGTTGCAGTAAGCCAAGATCATGCCATTGCACACCAGCCTGGGCAATAAGAGTGAAACTCCATCTAAAAAAAGGCCAGCTGGGGACTGAGGAGCAATTTGGGGTTATGTTGATCTCCTTGGGCTGGCAGAGTCTCTGGGCAACAGAGTTCATGCAGCTGGATCAAGGTTGCACCCTGTAGTTTCTCTTTCCACTTGGACAGAAATGGAGGTGTTGGGCCTATAATCTGGTCCTTGCCCAAAGCCAAGTTAGTGTTATGCAGTATTTCTGTTTTGAACACATTTGTCCTTATTTTCCCTTTTCTCTTCTTGCCCACTCGTAGGGAAAAAAATAATCAGAGGTACTTGCTTGGGTGGAGCCACTCTTTGATTGCAATGCCCCAGGGTTTTCTAGGTTAACAAATTGGAGCTTTCCAGCCGGCTGAGTAGGGGTGGGCTACAGCTGCTCTACCCCGACTTCTCATATTCCTTTCCTTCCTTCCCACTCCAGAGAAAGCAGAGGTCCGGTTGTTGAGTTTGGAGGACATGCTGTTTTGGGGAGCCCAGGGACTGTTGACCACAGCTGTGTCTTTTTGTGGAGAGGAGTTTCAGCATATTCTTGGAAGGTGTGGGATGCAAAATATACACCTTTTAGTTGAGTACTTTTGTAACATAGCCCTATGTGCCTTAGAGCTCAGAAACACTGGGGAAGGAGGATGGGGTAGATGGATGTGAGGGTGAGGATGGATGGGGAGGAGGCGCAAATCTCTTGGGCTCCATCAGAGCAGGAATCAACATCCCAGGAAGCAGAGACAAACCCTTTGGCTTCTGTCCTTGTGCTCTATGGGTGAATCAGAAAGGACCGTGGTCAGTTATGTGGGAGTGCAGAAAGCCAGCCAGCCAGCACGATTCGCCTTGGGATGACTTTTCATGCTGCCGCCTCCTGCTTCTCTGCTGGGGGTGTGGAAGAAACAGTGTGGGATGTGGGCGGTTTTCTGCTGCAGTTTATTGAACAAACAGCTGCCCTCCTCCATTTCTCTCCCTCCCTTACCCCCAGCCCGCCCCATCCTTCTTGCTGGGGCAGGATATAACCACGCTGTAAACTTTGGCAGTGGGGGAAGCTTGCTAATACTTTCTGAAACAGCAACTTTTTTTTTTTTTTTTGGCATGGAACTGTTAGTTCAAAGCTGGAAACAGAGTAAATAAAATCTGATCTAGTCATTCTAGAAATGATTTGTATCAGTCCAGAAAAGGGCCAGAGTCCAGTAGTTTGAATCTAAAAGAGCTGAACTAAGATAAGGTAAGGAGCCAGTTTTGTAACCTGGCAACCACATGCCCCAACTTGAAAGCCTGTTTGCTGCTCTTCTTTTATTATCATAACCTCTTGAACAGAATACGCCATTTGAAACGACAGTAAACGCTTCTCAGCGGATAAGTTTATGACCTAGTTTTTGACCAAGAGCCCTTACGGGATTGAACGGCACGGGGAAGAGCAAAGGACCTTGGACACCATTGGCCAGAAGTTCTGTGCAAACCAGGAGCTCGGGGCTCATTAGAAGCCCGAGACATTAAGCAGCAGCTGTTTTATGGTGTGAACTTTTGCACAGAGGATTTCAAGAGGCTAATTCTCCTCGGAAGTCTGTTTGCAAAGTGGTTCTTTCTTGGCTGTTGCTTCATCCTTCTTCAGAGGCCTATTTTCGCTCAGAGCGTGAGCATTTCATGCCAAACCCAGCTATGACCTTGTGGCTGCTGAGCTGCCCGCATGGCCTGACCCCACAGGTCTTGGGAGGGTGTGCGCGGCAGAGCTAAACCAGGAGGGAGAGTCTATCTCAGCTCTGCCGACTCTGGGGCTGGTCGTACCCTGCAGACTTGGAGTTGAGGTCTAGAAACACAGGGGGATGTTACAGAAGGAGCATGTTCCTTTAGCCACTTTCCTTTCTCATAAACTGGATGCTGGGCCCTCCATCCTCTCTCCAGCTTTTTTCGTGAACTCTTGCACCCACTCTCAGCCTTCCGCTCTGCACTCTTATTAAATCAACTTGATTTCTTGTTCCACTTAACATGGGAAGGTATGTTTTTCAAGGAGAAGTATGAGAAATGAAAATGTATCTAGCGTTTACTAATGGTGGTATAGGCCTTAGAATATGGTTAACAAAATTTCTTCCTCCTTTCTTTTCTCTTCCTTCTCTCTTTCCTTCCTTTGAAATTGTTTTTCTTTTTATCCTCCCACTAGTATTTGCTTTTCCAGCGAAACTACTCAACAAAGCATACTTAGATATGTTTTAGAAAGAAAAATCATTCTCTCTAAAGAGCACTGTTAAAGGCATGATGCAGTCTGGGGTCCATGAGAATATAAAACACAGAATTTCAAGGGCCAAAGTTAACATTAATTATCCATTAACATTATTAATATTAGTAATAAAACTTACTGAAATGATTGGGTCTCATTTTTATATTTCACATTTCTTTTTTAGGAATGTACATCTTATATACCACAAGAGATATACCTATTTCTGTTCTTTTATCATTAATAGACACATGAAATCTATATGCAAAAAGATTTTTAAATGGGGGGAGGCAACATTCCTATGTCTATCTAATAGAGAAAGAATTATATACATGAAAGTGCATGAGAAAATAATATGCAACATTACAACTGCTTAGGCAGTGTTTTACATTTACATTTAAATTTAATTTACATTGGAAAATGTAAAAGGAAAATACAAGATTGCATGTGCAATATTATCTATGCAAAAGTACACTGTCAAGTGTTTAGAAGGAACCATGCCAGAGAGTTTATAGTAGTTGAATATGGATTATGGATTATGAACAGTTATTTTTATTTTTAATTTTTTGGGGGATGGAATCTTGCTCTGTCGCTCAGGCTGGAGTGCGGTGGTGCGATCTCAGCTCGCAACCTCTGCCTCCTGGGTTCAAGCAATTCTCCTGCCTCAGCCTCCCGAGTAGCTGGGATTACAGGTGCCTACTACCACACCCAGATACTTTTTGTATTTTTAGTAGAGATGGAATTTCACCATATTGGCCAGGCTGGTCTCAAACTCCTGACCTCAGGTGATCCGCCCGCCTCGGCCTCCCAAAGTGCTAGGACTACAGGCATGAGCTGCAGCGCCAGATTATGAGCATTTAAAATTATTTTCTTTTCACATTCTCTTTCCTCAGTTTTCCACAATGAGTAAGCAAATCTTATATAATTAGAACATCTAACCTTTATTAAAATACTTTAATAAGGACGAGAATGTCTTTCTCTCTGCTCTACTTATTTTTGTGACATGGTTCATATTAATATAGGAATTACAAAACTTCAAAAAGTTATTCTTGTTTTAGGTCTGTTCATATTTGCAAGGCTTTCAATTTTATTTATAACTCATCCCACTTGGGGCCCGCCTGGGGGCTGTGGGTTTCCTCCCAGAGAGCTCTACTAAGAGAACAGGGCATTTCTTGCCTACTGTGGTAGGCTCCTTCATCTTCTCCTTTTTAAATATTTTGCTGGGTGCAGTGGCTCACACCTGTAGTTTCAGCACTTTGGGAGGCTGAGGTGGGAGAATGGCTTGAGCCCAGGAGTTCTGGACCGGCCTGTACAACATAGTGAGACCTTGTCTCTATTAAAACTTTTAAAATGGCCAGGCACAGTGGCTCACACCTGTAATCCCAGCCAGCACTTTGGGAGGCCAAGGCAGGTAGATGACCTGAGGTTAGGAGTTCGAGACCAGCCTGACCAACATGGAGAAACCCTGTCTCTACTAAAAATGCAAAATTAGCACGGCATGGTGGCGCATGCCTGTCATCCTAGCTACTCAGGAGGCTGAGGCAGGAGAATTGCTTGAACCCAGGAGGCAGAGGTTGCAGTGAGCTGAGATCATGCCATTGCACTCCAGCCTGGGCAACAAGAGTGAAATTGCATCTCAAAAATGAAAAAAAGGAAAAAAAAAATTAGTTGAGCCTGGTGGCACGTGCCTCTAGTTGCACCTACTCAGGAGGCTGAGGTGGGAACGTTCCTTGAGTCCAGGAGATTGAGGCTACAGCGAGCCATGCTCACACTATTGCACTCCAGCCTGGGCGACAGACAGACCCTGTCTCAAAAAATATAAATAAATAAATAAATAAACAAACAAACAAACAAACGAATCTCCTCATTGCTCAGTGATACTTTTTCTTTGGCGTAAAGGACATGCTCTTTTACCCTGCTCACATTATGTTTCTGGTTTTTTTCCTTCTGGGATTTTGCCCTCACCGCCATTGTGTTGTTGCTGCCTGTGTTCCTTTTTCCATCACTGAGGAGATGATCCCTGAATTACTTTATTGAGGATGACTCACAATCAGGGAGCAACAGGTTGCCAATAAAGTTAATAGTGCTTCTTAGGGACCCCATTTGTGGCAATAAAATTTGCAACTAGGCATGAGAAATTTCAATTTGCAAAACAGTGTTTTTAATTGTTCAGCGATGTCTTTAAAATATGGCAAATTAAAGTCATTTATGAACGGCTGAGATTTTTCTTACCAAGAAAGGTGCTGCCTAGAAAGCATTTTTCAGCAGCGATGCTCAGTTGTTGGCTTAAACATTTGCAGTCTGAAATGATGAAACTGTCCTTGACACATAGTACAGAGGGACATGTTTCTTCCATATCTTGGTTGGGAGAACCTTTGAACTAGAAATGGTACCACCCAGGTTGGTGAATTCAGTAGATCCTTTAGGTACTGATGCATTTTAGCCCTGGATCCACCTTTTTATGTGCTACGTAATGGAAATGAATTGAAAACTATTTGAGTTAACTTTTCCTTGCTGCCCCCACTTTTATTTATTTGTTTATTTTTTTGTTTTTTGAGACAGAGTCTCACTCTGTCACCCAGGCTGGAGTGCAGTGGCGCAATCACAGCTTACTGTAGCCTCAGCCGCCTTGCTCAGACAATGCTCCCCACTTTTTTTTTTTTTTTTTTTTAGATGGAGTCTTACTTTGTCCCCCAGGCTGGAGTGCAGTGGCACGATCTCAGCTCACCGCAACCTCCACCTCCCAGGTTCAAGCGATTCTCCTGCTTCAGCCTCCCAAGTAGCTGGGATTACAGGTGCCTGCCACCATGCCTGGCTAATTTTTGTATTTTTAGTAGAGATGGGGTTTCACCATTTTGGCCAGGCTGGTCTTGAACTTCTGACCTTGTGATCCTCCCGCCTCGGCCTCCAAAGTGCTGGGATTACAGGTGTGAGCCACTGTGCCCAGCCTTTTTTTTTTTTTTTTTTTAATTCTAAAAGCACACATATTAGAAATTAGAATCTTATGATGGATGGACATCTCTCCCCTTTTTCCTGTTTTCCCAGTTTTCAACGGTTAGGGGGAAAACAGTCCCCAGAGTTTTTATGGTTTCTCAATTGATAACATGTGGTGGGATAGAATATAATGTGTCATGTATATATTTCTGTTTCTTGCCTATGCTTGCATTTCTTATTTTCTTCCTGTTCTGTCTTGATGTTTCCCTCCATCTCCTGCTCTATCCCTCAGTCCTTTCCAAGGTGCGTGTCAATAAATATCTGAAATTAGTGCCTATTTGTGATGTCTTTCATTTTGTGTCATGCTTTATAAGTTCAAAATTCTGTAACAGTGACCATCAGTTGTTACTCTTGAACATATCAGTTATTTCCAAAGTATTCTTTGTTAGTGGATAATCAGTGAATGTCTGGGACTGAATGAAGATATTCTGGGTAGAATCTGCAGTACTTTATACCTAAAAGGGAATTGTAGGAACACTGAATTACTAACTAGATGAATAGCATAGCAAACCATCCACTGAAACCTGACAAAAGTAGCTCATTTGGGGAGTGAGTTTTGGAGAGTCACTCCGCCTCTGTTCTGTAGATTGTGGCAGATAAACATGATATAGTATATACATTGTGTGTGTGTGTGTGTGTGTAGGTGTAATACTATCTGTTTGAAATGACAATGTAAAACAAGCAGGAGACCTTTTAAGACCAACAAGGAGCTTCCTTTATCACTAGTGATTCTCGCGTAGAAATAGAGCTTAGAGAATCTACGATGAAAACACTGACCCAAGTTCACACTCTAAAGTCAGACTTCCAAAGTTCAGCCCTTGTCCTTGTGAACCACTTAACCTTTCTGTACTTTCATTGCCTTGTCTGTACAATGGGAATGCGGCACAGGTAATTGTAAATTCTCTACTCTGAATGTCATCTGGGTAAGTCCCGCCTGACTGAACTTGTGGATCTTAAAGCTGACCTGTTCCACTGCAGGAAGACCTCAGAGACCATTCCCCATACAGATTTTGGCCTTGCCACCATCTGTCTTGGGCAAGTCATTTTAACCTCTCTGACTTCAGTGACTTCCGTTGTGAAATGAGATGATGGTGCTATGTGATCTTTTCCATTACACCTCAGGCCAAACGATAGGTCCAGGCGTAAGTCCTGCTTTTTTTTTTTTTTTTTGAGACGGAGTCTTGTCCTGTCACTCAGGCTGGAGTGCAGTGATGCAATCTCGGCTCACTGCAGCCTCAGCCTCCCAGGTTCAAGCAGTTCTCCTGCCTCAGCACCCAGAGTAACTGGGATGACAGGCGCCTGCCACCACACCTGGCTAATTTTTTTTTGTGTCTTTAGTAGAAACAAGTTTCACCATGTTGGCCAGGCTGGTCTCGAACTCCTGACCTCGTGATCCACCGCCTTGGCCTCCCAAAGTGCTGGGATTACAGGTGTGAGCCACTGCCTGGCTTTCTACATGAATAGCCCTGTTGAACGAGTGAGAGAAGGGACAGGGACACACTGGGCATCTGCACTGTGTGGGATGTTAGGTGGTTGGCCTTCACACTGCTACCAACTAGACAGGGGTGGGCAGCACACTCACTTCCTTGATTCCAATCACCTTCATCCTTTTTACATCCTACCTACGTGATTTTATTACTTGCCAAAAGCAGAGGACATTTCTGGAAGAAAAATAATCCATTGTGGCCGGGCGTGGTGGCTCACGCCTGTAACCCCAGGACTTTGGGAGGCTGAGGCAGGCGGATCACGAGGTCAGGAGATCAAGACCAGCCTGGCTAACGCAGTGAAACCCCATCTCTACTAAAAATACAAAGAAATTAGCTGGGCGTGGTGGCGGGTGCCTGTAGTCCCAGGTACTCGGGAGGCTGAGGCAGGAGAATTGCATGAACCCAGGAGGTAGAGCTGGCAGTGAGCCGAGATCGCGCCACTGCACTCCAGCCTGGGTGACAGAGTGAGACTGAGTTTTGAAAAAAGAAAAAAAATCCATTGTAACATAAAAATAAAAACAACACCCCGGGGGCTATTTGTTCTTGTTTTCCAGCAGGAAAACCTTGCCCGCTTCCCTGCTCATTCTCTCTCCAGTCCTTGAACCTTTTCTTTCCTTAAGACTTTTTCCCAGGTTGGACTTAATGATAGACTCCAGGGTTGGCATGGTTTTGGTTGGGCCTGCATATTCCAGTAAGGCAGAGAACAATGCTCCATCTGTCCCGGCTTCCTGAGGCTGAGGGGCAACCCTCTAGCAGTGCACCTTGTGTCTGAGCTGTTTGTTGAGCTATACTTAATCTTTCTTTTTTTTTTTTTTTTTTGTGAGAGTCACCCAGGCAGGAGTGCAATGGTGCATTCTCGGCTCACTGCAACCTCAGCCTCCATAGTTCAAGCGATTCTCCTGCCTTAGCCTCCTGAGTAGCTGCCACCACGGCCGGCTAATTTTTGTATTTTTTGTAGAGACGGGGTTCATCATGTTGGGTAGGCGGGTGTCCAACTCCTGACCTCAGGTGATTCACCCACCTCGGCCTCCCAAAGTGCTGGGATTACGGGCGTGAGGCACCATGCCTGACTGCTATACTTAATTTTTAAGGAAAGTAATTGTTCATAAACACACAGAAAAGAGCAAAAAAATCTATTTCTTTTCTACCAAGTTGGTCTTGATCTTTCCATTCACGTCTTTCTCATGCAATACCTTAAGTTGCCAGTAACGAGATAAACAGCTTCAGTGGGGAGGGAGATTTCCTCAGTCCACCTAAATTCAATCAGGTTTTCTAACTTAAAGAATTGAAAAGCTCTATTGTGGTTTTTGGGAAGGAATTACGATGATATAATTTATGTTTAGAATCTTTTTTGAATCAATTCTTTTTTTTTTTTTTTTTTTTTTTTGAGATGGAGTCTTGCTCTATCACCCAGGCTGGAGTACAACAGCACTATCTCGGCTCACTGCTGCCTCCACCTGCTGGGTTCAAGTGATTCCCACGCCTAAGCCTCCTGAGTAACTGGGATTACAAGCACTTGCCATCATGCCTGGCCAATTTTTGTATTTTTAGTAGAGATGGGGTTTCTCCGTGTTGGCCAGGCTGGTCTGGAACTCCTGACCTCAAGTGATCCACCTGCCTCAGCCTCCCAAAGTGCTGGGATTACAGGTGTGAGCCACCGTGCGTGGCCGTGAATCAATTCTTTATCTGAGTGCTAGACTCCCTTTGAAAAGAAGATTCTGTTTTTTTCTCATTTTTTTTCTCTAGCACCTCAGAACTGTAGCATGTGCTGAATTGATGCTCAAGACATAATTAATGAGTTAATGGATAAATGAACATCTCCCTAAACCTTGTCTCCCCCTCTGTTTTATTATACTCTTGGCCAGTGCAATTGTTCTTGAAAATCTCTGCTAAGGCCAAGTGACTCGGTTTGCGATCTTTTGCACACAATGTATTGGTTTTCAGTTTTTACTTTGCACCAAGTCTTCTCTCTATCCAGGTTGTCCTCCTTCCCTCATTTAGTGTTTCACATTTGCAGTCATTGACAAAATCTAGCCCCATACTCAAACCTTCTTGTAGTCCTCAGCGAGTGGCCCTGTCCACCTCGAGCTCCTCGTCACTCGGCAGCTCTCCATTTTCACCTTCATCATCAGCAGACACTGGACTGACTTGCTGTGTTTGGAGCACCTAGAAGCTGACATTTTATCCTTGGAAACGGAGTATTCTTTATTGTGATGGAGGATTCAGGAGTATAAAATTTGAGTGTGTGATGGAAGGGACAGTTCATCTTCTGGGACAGAATACCCGGGGCAGACAGCTCCTGGAAAGTTGGGGCGGTGCTGGTGGCAGTCTGACACTGTGCCGGCATTGATGGGTTCACATGTACCTGAGATTAAGCATCTTTCAACATGACTCTTTCACAGGCCTTCTCCTTTCTCTGACACCAGTCATTAAGAGATTAGATTTCTTGAAATATCAGCAGTTGTTGGCCCCCTTGCTGAACAAAGCTCGGTAGCCTAAGGAGGAAGGGATTTCTGAATAGATTTTCAGCCCTGAAAAAATGCTGAGTTTTAAAAATAAACATTCATGGTGTAATGTAGTCATTTACCTCCTCTGAATGGGCATATGCTTTTCAAAAATGTAGTTACAGTCAAGGGCATTTAGAGGTGTTTGTCAAGAGGAGGGGGAGAAAAAGAAAGAAAGAGAGAGGAAGAAAGATTCTTTTGTTTCTGCTTCTAGTTTGTGGCCATGACACAGTGTGATTTGAATACTCCAATTCTTATCATATATAAACATTGTATTGGGAAGGAATGGCTCAAATTGCTTCAAGATTTACACAGGGTTTTTTCTTTTTGTTTTTGTTTTTTTTTTTTTTTTTGAGGCAGAGTTTCGCTCTTGTTGCCCAGGCTGGAGTGTAATGGCGCGATCTTGGCTCACTGCAACCTCTGCCTCGCAGGTTCAAGCGGTTCTCCTGCCCCAGCCTCCTGAGTAGCTGGATTATAGGCACGTGCCACCATGCCTGGCTGATTTTTGTATTTTTGGTAGAGACAGGGTTTTACCATATTGGCCAGGCTGGTCTCAAACGCCTAACTTCGTGATCCGCCTGCCTTGGCCTCCCAAAGTGCTGGGATTACAGGTGTGAACCACTGTGCTCGGCCAGTTTTTGTTTCTTAAACCAATGTTTATACAAGAAGAGTTTGGAACTTATTCATGAATAAAGTCATTCTTTGACCTGTTGTGTAGCAATAAGGAGTGCTGGATTTTATGGAAGATGGCTTGTGGTACTGAAGTATCAGAAGAAGGAATGAATAAGGGTGAAGATTCAAACTGGTAGTAACATCTGGAAGCAAACTAGGAGAAAATAACTTTATTTCACAAAGGGAAGGATGTGTCTATTGATGAGAGGGCTGTCGCCACCAGTCTGAGAATACTTTAAAACAAAAACAGAGATAGAGCCTGGCACGAGCAGTTTAGGATCAAAATGAATAGTAGGCCCTAGAAATTTGTAACATTGATGTTATCTTCTCTGTGAATCGTTGGTGGGGTCAAGAAATAATTTTCATCAGTGTCTTGACTTGTCTGGCCAATTAAGCAAACGTGTCTCTGCAGTATAAGCCCATTAAGCTGAAAAGGTTGGGCCTACTGGGTATAATTGTAATTAAGAACAGCCCATCATCTCTCTTTTAATTTTACCAAAATAAATGCATATGCTAAGTAGAATAAAGTCATGGTTAAGAAAAGAAAAATGTTACATCCATATCAGTATGTGGATTTCATAGGATTTTTTTTCCTTTTTCTGTGGGACCTGAGACTCATTTGAAGTAACCTTGGCAGAAGGACCTGAGTGAGTCAGACTAGAAAGGATATTTTGGGCTGGAATATAAAAAGCACATGTAATAATTAATGTAACAGCAGCTACAAGTGCCTGAGGTCAGTAGTTGCTACATCTATATTGCATGTAAACAAAGTATTAGCCAAAATTACTTTAAGAGAGCCCTAATTACATCTGTTTTAATTTAATTTAGTTTGATTTAATGATACTTTTTATATGAATTTGCTTCATGGTTACTCTGTTGAATTTCCTTTCCCTGAGAAGAACCCATAAGAGATTTTTTTTCGCCAAACGATTTAGTTTGGTGACTTTGGATATAGCCAAAGCATTGTATCTTACGGCACAGCATCTTCAAGTGAAAGAATGTAACACATATAAAGTCAGTAATTTAAGCTGAATTAAAATTTTGTTTAGTTTTTAAAATATGAGATTTACATACAATGAAATACAAATATCTTAATGGTGTATTTGTGTGTGTGTGTGTGTTTTGTTTGTTTGTTTTTGAGATGGAGTTTTGCTCTTGTTGCCCAGGCTGGAGTACAATGGCGCGATCTCCGCTCACTGCAGCCTCCGCCTCCTGGATTCAAGCAATTATTCTCCTGCCTCAGTCTCCTGAGTAGCTGGGATTACAGGCACCCATCACCACACCCGGCTAATTTTTTGTGTTTTTCATAGAGACGGGGTGTCACGATGTTGGTCAGGCTGGTCTCGAACCCCTGACCTCGGTGACCCACCTGCCTTGGCTCCCAAAGTGCTGGGATTACGGGCATGAGCCACCACCCCAGCCAGTGCATTCCTTGAGTTTTGACACATTCACATACTCGTGTCCCTGGGACTCCTATCATAATATGGAACATTGCCATCACCCAGCTAGTTTTTTCTTGCTCCATCCCATCAACCACTGCCTTACCACCTCCACAGGCAACCTGTTTTGTGATGTTCTGTTTTGTTTTGTTTTTTCCTCATCGTCCATTCGATTTGCCTGTTCTAGGGTTTCATGCAAATGAAATCTCATAATCTATACTCTTTTGTCTAAGGCTTCTTTCATGTGTCAGCTTAAATTTAATAGTTTTTCACAATGTATGTAATGGAAGCTACATTATAAGAAGTGGTAGAGAAGAAAGAGTGGTCCTGTTTCAAAGAAGAAAGAAGATAACATCCTTGTTATTTTGAAATGGCTACAGTTGCAAATGTTTTTTATTGATATTAAAATTTTAATTGTGATAATTGTAGATTTACATCAGTTGAAGAAATACTGTAGCTTTACCTGGTCTCTCCTAGTGATAACATTTAGCAAAACTGTAGTAAAATATCATAACTAGGATATTGATGTAATCTACCAATCTTACTCAGATTTCCAGAGTTTTACCTGTACTCATTTGCATGTGTGTGTGTATTTTCAGTTGTGTGCAGTTTTATCACATATATAGGTTTGTGTATCTACCACCACAGTAAAGATGCTGAACTGTTACAGCATGGATCCCTCATTGTTTTTTTGTAGCTGTACCTACTTTCTTCTCACCAGTCTCCTATCCTTATCCCTTGGAAACTACTTACTGGGTCTCCATTTCTAATAAACTTCATATATGTAAATAGAATCATATAGTTCATAATCTTTTGGAATTGGCTTTTTTTCTTTCTTTCTTTTATTTTTTGAGATGGAGTCTTGCTCTATCACCCAGACTGGTGTTCAGTGGTGCGATCTTGGCCCACTGCAACCTTGGACCCGCCCCAGGCTCAAGCGATTCTCCTGTCTTAGCCTCCTGAGTAGCTGGGACTATGGGCACCCACCACCACACCTGGCTGATTTTTTTTTTTTTTTTGCATTTCTAGTAAAGACGGGGTTTTGCCATGATGGCCAGGCTGGCCTCAGACTCCTGATCTCAGATGATCCACCCACCTTGGCCTTCCAAAATATTAGGATTACAGGTGTGAGCCACCACACCCTGCCTATTTTTTATTTTAACCATTCTGATAGATGTGAAGGAATATCTTATTGTAGATTTAATTTGTGTTTCCCTGAGAGCTAATGATATTGAACATATATCATATATCCATATATCATCTTTGGTGAAGTGGCTGTTCATGTCTTTTCCCCCTTTTCTAATTGAATTTTTAAAAATCTATGTTTAAAAGAAAGATTATGCAAAGCACAACCCAAGTAGCTATCGATAACATTTGAGAAGAGCATCTCAAAAAAGATCTCACTAGACTTGAGAGATACTATTAGATAAATAAATTGAGCCAATTGATGGGTGTAGGTAGCTGTCCTGCAACAAATGGGTAAAAAGAGGACGTGTCAACTTTTTGTGGATCCCACAGTTGTCAGTAGCTTGGGCTTCCAGGTGCTCCCACTTTCCCAGGTTCTGTGCTCTTCTTCTCTTCTACCCTAGACCTTCTATTCTTTCCATTCCTTTTCTTTTCCAAGACAGAGTTTCGCTTTTGTTTCCCAATATGGAGTACAATGGTGCGATCTCGGCTCACTGCAACCTCTGCCTCCGGGGTTCAGGCGATTCTCCTGCTTCAGCCTCACGAGTAGCTGGGATTACAGGCGTGCACCACCACACGCGGCTAATTTTTACATCTTTAATAGAGACGGGTTTTCACCATGTTGGTCAGGCTTGTCTTGAACTCCTGACCTCAGGTGATGCACCTGCCCCAGCCTCCCAAAGTGCTGGGATTACAGGCATGAGCCATCGTGCCCGGCTCCATTCCTTTTCCCTACGACAAACCTGCGTGGCGACGGGTCCACTCCCTTGACTAGTTTAATTCTGAAGCATATTGATGAATTCCTCAAACAGATCTTGTAGACCAAATTATTCTATTTTTCTGTAGAGTCTGGGGATTTGAGATCATCTATCTGCACAGTTTTGTAGTGTTTGCTTCCATCACTCTAAGAGTAAGACAATATGTCAGAGTTATCTTGATGGAGGGATAAGAGAGAAACAGTTTGGAGACAGAG
Organism: Theropithecus gelada; assembly: GCF_003255815.1. Classification (NCBI taxonomy): domain Eukaryota; kingdom Metazoa; phylum Chordata; class Mammalia; order Primates; family Cercopithecidae; genus Theropithecus; species Theropithecus gelada. The sequence continues at coordinate 24,875,181 of NC_037671.1, forward strand.
CAGAAAACCTTCCAAGTGTACTTGGTAATGAGTTTACTGCAGACTGACATATATAGGGGACATCAGGACTTTTCTTTAGATGATGCATTTCTGTCCAAGTAATAGAGTGCACAGGTGCCCAAGGCTTAAAGACAAAATAACCGGAATTTGTGTCCTTGTTCTGCCCTTACTTAGTGACATTGGGCAGATTACCTAACCTCTCTGAGCCTCCACTTAATTATTTGTTAAAATGTGGTGATACTACCCACCACAGTGTGTTATTGCAAAGATCAAATGGGATAATGTGTAATGCACTTGTCAGTGATAAAGCTCTATACAAATGTAAACAGTATGTTTATAAGAATTATATTCCTGCTTCCCACAACAAAAGCAAACACAACCTGGAAGAGAAACAGGCATTTTCATAGAATGAGGTCAAATGATCACTTTAAGTTTCTTGAAGGAGAGGAAAACTCCGAAGCTTTATTGTTTTCTTAGATGTGATTTTAATTTTGTTTGGTAGGCAATACACTGCTGAAATAATTAACCAGCAGTAATTGCTCTTCAGTTAGGCTCTAATATGACCACTGAGCAGAGCATCTAAGAGACTTAAAATTGAGTTGCTTTAGATGTATTCCATTCTTACCCATTTAAATTGTAGTTTTAAAGATGGGTTATGAATTGACTTGCCAGTCAAAGCCTTGCTTGGGGTCGTATTTCTCTGCACTTTCATCTTTAATCATCAGCTAGATTAGTCTTCTGGTTGAGTATAGAAGCTAGAGAGACCTAGGTTTATACAAGGAGTGCTATTAACTGTGTGTGACCTTGGATCAAAGATTGGATTCCTCTCTTTATCAGTAATATGGGTTCAAGTGAAATTGTTAATTTACTACCTACACTGTCAAATTATTTGGATATCTGCCTTTAAATAGTAATGTTACAATATACAATACACACTGGAGAGTTGGTTTCCTTGTCTGTAAATTGAGAATTTCACAGAAAAGGTTGATTGAAGGTGTGATCAGGGGTGAAATTATTTTGTTCTAAAATGTATCATTGGTAGCAAGCAGTTTAGGATTGGATGAAATCAAAAGCCAGTTTGCATGTGTGCAGTTCTGTACCCCAGGTGTTAGTTTGGGCAATGTACTTTTGTGACTTAGGATAATTATAAGGTCTCAAGGCTACTGTGAAGATCAGATGATACTAATTGTATGAGAAAATGCTTTGGAAATTGTAATGTTCTATGCAAACTTTCTTGTCAGTTGTATAGACCACAGTGGAGGAGGTGGTGGTAGTAGAAAGGAAAGGATGTGTTTGTCAAGCTTGAAAACTTGTGTTTAGGAATATTTTCAGCTAGTTACTGGACAGTGCTGGAAAAAAAGATTTCTTAAAAATTTCGGAAATGTTTAAGCGGTGTGAGCGCTGGCTCACACCTGTAATCCCAGCACTTTGGGAGACCGAGGCAGGCAGATCATGAGGTTAGATCGAGACCATCTAGCTAACACCATGAAATCCCATCTCTACTAAAAAATATAAAAAATTAGCCAGGCGTGATGGTGCATGCCTGTAATCCCAGCTATTTGGGAGACTGAGGCAGGAGAATTGATTGAACCTGGGAAGCAGAGGTTGCAGTGAGCTGAGATCACACCACTGCACTCCAGCCTGGGTGACAGAGCGAGACTCCGTCTCAAAAAAAAAAAAAAAAAAATTCCTTCTAGACTCCATGGATCTCATACTACTCCACTCTTGGAACACGCAGCCATGAGTTGAATCACTGTCTACTTTACATTTTAGCGGTTCAGTTTTATGTGGTGAAATTTACAAAATTGTCTCTTAAATCTGGGAGAGCCAATGCAATGACTTCAGATAGCACAATGGGGAGAATCTTAATGGAAACCCAGCCAATGATTAGATTAGGTGACAGGAAGGGGGTCAAATGGATTATGGAAAAATGAGGAAGGAAGTGAGTTGAGTCATTATGCTTTTAGTTACAGTATATTTTTACAGTTGATTCTGTGGGTGGTATGTTGTTTAATTCATTACAGCTTTCAAGGACCAATTTTAGATTAAAAGCATGAATGATTGAAGCTCTAACCAAACTCTAATCCTAGATACTAGAAACTGATGACTTTTTAATGTCTTTTAATCTGAAATAGATTATGGCTTTTCTGTAGCTTTGGACTGTTCAAATGTTTATTTCCTTTAACATACCAACGGCTTACTTCACCCTCTTTGCAAACTTCTAAAGGGGTTGCTTCCTGTCCTTTAATATAGGATATTGACTTTTTAAAGAATGTGCATGTTTTAAAGAGACTTGCATTAGAAATTTGATGTCTGAAGCTTGTCACTCTTTTATTAAGAGTTTAAACATTGTGGCCGGGCGTGGTGGCTCAAGCCTGTAATGCCAGCACTTTGGGAGGCCGAGACGGGCGGATCACGAGGTCAGGAGATCGAGACCATCCTGGCTAACACGGTGAAACCCCGTCTCTACTAAAAATACAAAAACTAGCCGGGCGAGGTGGCGGGCGCCTGTAGTCCCAGCTACTCCGGAGGCTGAGACAGGAGAATGGCGTAAACCCGGGAGGCGGAGCTTGCAGTGAGCTGAGATCCGGCCACTGCACTCCAGCCCAGGTGACAGAGCAAGACTCCGTCTCAAAAAAAAAAACAAAAAAAGAATTTAAATATTGTATCTGATTGCAATTACAATGCATAACCTTTGTAAAACCTTATTACTAATCTTTATCTTACTTGCATCCGATGATATGTCAATTACTATATTCCGTCATTGCCCTGAAAAATAACTCTAAGGAATTTATTAAATGGTACTTTTTCCTTGATTTCCACGTTGCCCCTTTTGTGGCTGATTTCATGTAGCCCTTTACCTGGAAGTCAGGCTTGGGAGTGATCTTGGCCGGCTCTTGTGAGTGTGGCCAGGTGAAGGGCACATTCCTCTTTCTTTTCCTCTGCTTGCTCGGTGGCTTCTGGAGCAGGTTATCCTCACAAGTTTCTTCTGTTCTTGCTCTAAAATTCATGGAGGTTCATTAATTCCCATGTGTTTAAGCAGCCTGCAGCTTTTTAGACTGCGTGGTGGCAGTGCGTGGTGGCACTTTGAGAGTGAATGGCACCACTCCAATGTGTGGTGGCAACTTTGAAAGTGAAGTTAATATTATTCTCATTTTTCGATTTAGTCTATAATTTGACTTTAAGTCTTCGGAGTAGATTTCTCTGTCCACCCTATTTAAAATAGCAATATTGTCCCTCCAATACTTTGTCATTCTCTATCCCTTTTACCCTGCCTTATTTTTCTTTGGAGTGCTTAAATGTATCTGATGTTACACTAAATATTTGTTTGCTGACTGGTTTGCTGTTGGCCGGTCTCCTAGAATGTAAACATTGTAGGTAACGACAGCTTTGACTCTGTTCATTCAGAAGAGCACTCTGCCTGGTAAATACACAAGTATTTGTTGGATTAATTAATTAATTAAATTTAATGCCATGAACCTCACCAATCAAGGAGATAGATTCCCCTAAGGTTAAGCTTATTTCAAATTCTAAGGTTGGTATCTTTGAAGCCTTGCTCCTTTCTCTCCGGCCTCAGTAACACTATCTTTTGTTGCATGAGAAAAAAACTCCTGAAGAACATTATTTTGGGAGGAAGAGAGGCAAATGAATATGGGTGTCAGGTTATCAAGTAAATATTGGAACAATTTATAGCCTATGATTGGGAATGTTTATTTTGCTTAAATGTATATTTGGTCTGACCTTGCAGTTAGAGTTACTTAGGAAGTTGCCTAAATGTTAATGAATGTTTATGATGTGGACTATAAGCTGAAAGCACTTAAAATATAAATATTTAAGCCATATGTTAAAAAATAACCAGAGCATTTGCAGCTATTTGGGATGGTGGAGGGAAATTGCCTGATTTATTGATAGAGCCGGGAATTTGGAGTCCTGGGTTCTAGTTCCATTCCTGCTTTTGGCAGCACTTCACAAAATGTCTGTGTTTAATAGATGTCTAATAGGGCAGTATTAATCCTTTTAAAATAATATCTTTATACCACTTAGACTTTTTTTGTGCTCTAATTTCTCCAGCTTTTTTTTTTTTTTTTTTTTGAGATGGAGTCTTGCTCTATTGCCCAGGCTAGAGTGCAGTGGTGGGATCTCGGCTTACTGCAAGCTCTGCCTCCCAGGTTCAAGCAATTCTCCTGCCTCAGCTTCCCAAGTAGCTGGGATTACAGGTGCCCGCCACCACGCCCGGCTAATTTTTGTATTTTTAGTAGAGACGGAGTTTCACCATGTTGGCCAGGCTGGTCTCAAACCCCTGACCTCCAATGATCCACCCACCTCGACCTCCCAAAGTGCTGGGATTACAGGCATGAGCCACCTCGCCTGGCCCGTTTCTCCAGCTTTACTGGTATTTTGTTAGCCTATTCCTCGGGGTTTTCTTTTAAAAAAAGCCAGAAGTTTCCCACTGTGTGTGTGTGTGCGTGTATGTGTGTGCGTGCGCGCGTGTGCGTGTGTGCGTGTGTGTGTATTTGCAGGGGGTTTGATTCCGTCTTCTCATTAGTGCCTCATTAATACATTTTTCTGCCTCACATTTGTTTCAGCTTCACCTGAAAAAACAAACTAATATGGTACTTAAAATATAGTATAACTGTGCCTCATGTAGTAAACATAATTTATAAAGAACCGAACTAGATGAATTTTGATGGGGAAAGGGGAATGTTTTTTCCAACGAAAGTAACCGAAGATGAGAGCTTTGTTCTCCCAAGCACAGAGGCTGGAGCTGGATAAATCTTGAAAGAAAGCAAGTAGGCACAAACCAGGTGCCTATTGAAAGAGGTCCTTTTACCACCATTAGTGTTATCAGGGCTTTTATGTCAAACTTCTGTCTCTGCTGTGCTGGGTGAATTTTTAACCGAACAGGCTTTACAATTGGAGCAATGGAATAGACTATAAACAACGGCTAAAACCACTTCAGAATTCCTAAGGCCTGACTCAGCCCCACCTCTCACTTGGCTCTTTCCATGCACTCATCTCTCTGCTGGGCTTTCTCGAGGTGTGGTCCTGGGACCACTGGCATCCGATCACTTGTGGCACTTGTTAAAGCTGCTAATTCCTGCCTTCAACTGTAGACCTGCTGAATCAGAAACTGTTGGGGAAGAGTCTTGAAATCTTCATTTTTAACAAGCACCTATCAGGTGATTCTTAGGCACATTAAAATTTGAGAGCCGGTGACATAGTCCCAGATTAGTACTGTCACATCTCTCAAGGTGACACTTTATTTTATTTTTATTTTTTAACTTTTATTTTTATTTATTTATTTATTTATTTAAGACCGAGTCATACTCTGTCTCCAAGGCTGGAGTGCAGTGGTGTCACCTCGGCTCACTGCAACCTGAGGCGATTCTCCTGCCTCGGCTCCTTGAGTAGCTGGAACTACAGGCATGCGCCACCATGCCTGGCTAATTTTTGTATTTTTAGAGAGACAAGGTTTTGCCATATTGGTCAGGCTTGTCTCAAACTACTGACCTCAGGTGATCTGCCTGCCTTGGCCTCCCAAAGTGCTGGGCTTACAAGTGTGAGCCACTGTACCCAGCTGGCACTTGATTTTATATCTTTTTCTGGACTGTGCCATGCTATGAGTGGAGGGGAGAAAACTGAAATATGGAGAAAGATCTTTGTTCTCCTGTAGTTCCAGTTCCTTAATAAAGTTCATAGGAAGAACAGAGAGCCCATACACTCACTTCTTCAATGTGCCTGCTCTTTAGCGGGATATTCTGTGTCTACTAGATTTTAATATACTGATTTACATAAGCAAGGAACACTTGGACAGATCATTGAAAAAATGCGTGAGCTTAGCAAGAGCACATACACCACTGATGTGCATCACCCTTGGGTTAGGATGTTATCTGGCTGACCAAGCGAGATGCGTTTAATATGCAGGGTGGGTTGGGGCTAACATTTCAGTGTTGAGTGACATTCAGGACTTGTTAATGTGATTGACTGATGTGGAATCTTCTCCCACACAGTATATGGTGGGTCTCAGGAAAGAGTTGGATAAAAATAGTGTGCTAAAGGTTCAAAAATGGAATGTATGTGGTCAAACCTTTGTGATAGTTGTTTGTGAAGACTGTAAGGGTTGGAGTTTCCTGATGTGTGAAATGCAGCCCTACTAATGTAAGGGTATAGTCTGCCACAGTTTTTCAGAGGTGGGCTCAGGGAGGGTGCTTTCAAACTGTTTCAAACAGTAAGGAATTCTGGAGCTTTCAACTAGTCATGGAAAAATTGAGTTTTGTTGTACATTGAGCACCTGTGATGAGAGGGGAAAAGGCAGTTTCATTGGTTTACTTAAGTCGGCAGAGAAGGCTGCTGTGCACAGCTTCCATTGCATCATTCAAAAAGAGAGTTTGTGTGGGAACTTTGCAAGTCAGTTTCCCTGTATGAAGTGATGGAGAGAGTGATTAAGAAACTGAACTTTCTCTGTGTTCTTGCCCTTAACCATCGCCAGTTTGTGGGAGATTAAGAAGTTGATTCATTTTATGGAGAATTAATTTATTTTGATATAGCCAGATGGACGGGTCATGAAAATTTGTTGACATACTTTACTAAACTGCTACATTAGATAAAATATTCTAAAAAAAAAAAAAAAAAAAAATGAAAGGGTTTGAAGAGACCCAGTGACTTACAAGGTATGCTTTTATCACTGATGTGAGAAGACATGTGAACACATTGAACTTAAAACAGCAAACCCAGAGCGTGGCTCAGCTGCTTGGAGACCAGTGGGGCAGAGGCAGCTGGGCTTGTACATTACGCATGTAGGAGCTGGAGGCTGTGCTCAGTCCTCATCTCAGAACCCACCCACGACATGTGGATGCAGGGAAGTCTCACAATTTTAGAAAAGATTCACAGTTTTTCTTGGGCCCAATCCTGACTTAAATTCCTATAGCTGCTTTTGGAATACACACCTCTTTGCATTCCTGTTCAAAATTTGGATTCTCTACCTATTTTGTAGGCTTGTGGGAAGGATTAAACCAGACAGTATTTATAAAGTTCCCATCCACTTACTGATGCACAATAAATTCTTGGCAAAATGAGTCCCCTCCCCACCATGAAAAAATAAAATGTATTGATGGAGGGAAAGGAATTAGTTCAGAGATGTAAAGCACCGGTGCTGTCAGCGGCTTTCTCAGGCTTTTTCCTTCCAGCAGTTTTCACCCGAGACAACCCCAAAGTGCCCTTTTACGTTTTAGTAGGACATGCAATTGTGAGGGAGAGTCAGGTTTTCCTCGTTTACACTTCCATAGTTTTTACCCTGCAGACCCTGAATATTTTTGCCCTTAGAACGTAAAAAGGAGAGAGAATGAAGCAGCCCATCATCACTAAGGGATAGAACCTTTACCTGTTGTTCCCATGACAGTATAACAATACACAGGATCCACATGTGACAAGAGTCTTTTTATTCCTTGTAAACCAAGAAACAAAAAATCGTCTTACAAGCTGAGACATTTTAAGAGAACAGGCCCATGGTGTTTTCACCCCCTTGCTCTGCTGTTTTTTGGTTTTTGTTTCTAGGATGGGTAAAGAAGCAGGTTATAGAGGTTTCCTGGAACACCTGTGTGAGGATCTCCCTGGGTGCTGGGTGTTGGAGAGCTAGCGCTACACAGCCTGTTGGTGGGAAGAGTGAACAGACGGTTGGTTGCATGTTGATAGGAGCTGTGGACGCTCTAGTAAATACAGAGCTCTCCTTAGGGGGAAAATGCTTTAGCTTTAGATGTTTTGACTTTAGCTTTTATTGTTGGGGTTTCAGACTTTTAGAGAGGCACAGCTTGACTAAGATTAGCCAAAGCAGCATCTTAATTGAACAAGTAACAGCTATTGGGACAACCAGATATAATTAACTTTGATGTTTTAGAATTCCTTTTCCATTCTTCGATTGGTTCGCTTGTGTTTTGATCCTTAATGATGTGTGCACAATGAATTACACTAGAAGAGAAATGTCTTGTGTTTATATTCAATATTACCAGATTATTCTTTCTGTCGAGGGCCAGGCCATTTTCACCTCATGGAAGGATGGATTGGTAAGGAACAGGCTGTACTCTGCTAAGTATGTTTTCAGTAACAGATAGTAACATCACAAATTCAGGGTCAGAATAAACTATCACAGACTAGACAAGTATCTGTGATGTTAGGAAATGGAGTATGGAGATGGACTCATAAGATCATTAGTAGTGAAAATGAACTTATATCAGTCTTGAAGCAAACTCACTACCTCCTTATCTGTATATAGTTTTGTGTGTGATATTCCTGACTTGGGGAATAGTTGGAGATTTACCAGGTTTTCGTATTATTGTAACTTCCTTCTAATCTCTTTATTTCTATAAATTTGGAGATGATATAAAAATATGGCCTATTACTAAGAAATCAAAAGTTATGTATTGTGCCTTTCTAGTCACTTGCTATTTGTGTCTTCTGGGCAAGTCATTTAAATTTCCTGAACCTCAGTTTTCTCATCTGTAAAGGGGATGTGCCTACCTGGTAAATTGCTGTGGGATCAAATGAGATAAATGTGTGTGGAAATGCCTTTGACACTTGGAAGTTCTTTATAAATAGAATTCTATTATGCACAGAGAGTGAACGGGCAGTCTAGAATAAGTGAAGAGGATATCTGCTGCCTTTTCAAAGTCTAACCACTTACCCCCCAAATAAGTACTCGCAAAGGAATGTTTCCTCTTCCAGGCATGCGCCCCTCATATCAGTCTTCCTTTACTCATCCTATCGCTGCTTCTATTATTTTGGAACCTTAGGACATTAGGTGACAGACACTGTTTTATGGAGCATACTGAAGAACTGTTTGAAAAGTATTGGCCGGGTGTGGTGGTTCACGCCTGTAATCCCAGCACTTTGGGACACTGAAGTGGGCAGATCAGTTCAGGTCAGGAGTTTGAGACCAGCCTGGACAACATGGCAAAACCCCATCTCTACTAAAAATACAAAAATTAGCTGGGCGTGGTGGCAGGCGCCTGTAATCCCAGCTACTTGGGGGGCTGAGCCAGGAGAATTGCTTGAGCCCAGGAAGTGGAGGTTGTGGTGATCCAAGATCGTACCACTGCGCTCCAACCTGGGCAAAAGAGCAAGACTGTCTCAAAAAGAAAAAGAAAAGAAAGGAAAATTATTGTGGGCTCAAATAAGACTGGGTCAGTTAGTAGAAGCAAATAGAACTCCCCTTTCCTCCCCTCCCCTCCCCTCCCCTGTCCTATCTCTCTCTCTCCCTTTCCTCTTCCTTCTTTTTTATTTCTCTCTCTCCCTTTCCTCTTCCTTCTTTTTTATTGAGACAGGGTCTTGCTCTGTCACCCAGGCTGTAGTGCAGGGATGTGATCTCTGCTCACTGCAGCCTTGACCTCCCAGGCTCAACTGATCATCCCACCTCAGCCTCCTGAGTAGCTGGGCCCACAGATGCAAACCACCATGTCCAACTAATTTTTTGTATTATTTGTAGAGATGAGGTCTTGCCGTGTTGCTCGGGCTGGTCTCAAACTCCTGGGCTTAAGCAGTCTTCCTGCCTTGGCCTCTCAAAGTGGTGGGATTATAGGTGTGAGCCACTGTGCCCACCCCCTTTTTTCTTTTCTTTATGTTTTTCTGTCTTCCTTTTCTGCCACTTTTTTCGAGCGTATATATTAAAATTTTGTATATCAGCCCAGATTTTTAGATCCAATTGTGGATACAAGAATTTGGATCCATTTTATCCAGAAAATGATATTTTACATTGTATTTTCAAGATAGATGAGCTGGTTTATAAACATGTTTCTAATTTTTTGTTTTTTTGCCTTTGAAGCTTAAGAAGTTGAATAAATATCACTATGCTTATTCTGACCTTGCCCCCATTATGTATGTTGGAATCAGGTCCTCCTGCAGTTTTATTTTCATTTTTATACCTTTTTGATCATCATCACACTGCGAGTTAGTTTAGGAAGGTGATTTGAAGCAATTGCTTCTGTTGACTTTGCTTGATGATCTTCCTTGCAGACACGTCCATTTACTTATCATGTAAAAATTAATTTACCTATCATACATAACGACACAATCCTTGCCGTAAGTGCATGCTAAGTATGAGATTAGCATGCTGGCATTTAGAAAGGCTCCTCCCCCTTGTTCCTTTAAATGTATTTTGTTGTTTTGCTCTGTGTGACATCAAATTTATACTTGTCCTTTTCTTTTAAAGACAAGTTGTAGGAAGGAAAAGACAAGATCATAACATTAAGATTGAATGTGTTTCTCAATCTTCGCATCCTTAACTAGTTTCTTTGATGTATTCGAGTTTGCTATAAAATGTGAGGGGAGGAAGAAAGGCAACCAGTGATAATCAAAGGGGAAGAAAGATCAGGGTAGGACTCGGTGACATTTGAGGGTAAGTTTGGGAGCTGTTGCAAGAGTTATTGCTGCCTGTGACTATTTGGCCTGGCTACATGTCAGAGCCATTAACTTCAGAATAACAGAGCCTTTAAGAGAATGTACTCTTTTAGAAAACTCCTCGTTAATTTAATTTATGGAAGGGGAGGGGAGTTGAGGAGCAGGGAGCTGGAAGCATGGGGTTTCACCAGTGCCTAGAGTTTCAGTTAAAAAAGAAACAAAAAAAGGTACAAAAGCTGAGAATGTTGGATTATATGAAAGATTTTTAAAAATCCCCTGCTTTGTCTCTGGTGGCCTTGGAGCCTGTCCTGCTTGAGAAGGAATTGCCTCCTCAGTGATGGCTTTTGGAGCTCAACCCTAACATGGATCCCAGCTGGGAAATCTTCAGCTCTAATTAAGCTTGGCTTGTTTTGATTCTCTTCCAGCCTTGTGGTTGAATAGCTTTGTGTATGTAGCCTTTTGCTAACAACTTTTCCCACAGTCAGGAAAACCTATGTCTTCAGTGTCAATCATTACCTGGAAGTCTTTGGCTGCCATCTCACAGGAAGTGGCTAACTTGTGTACGTGACTCTCCCTCTTGCCCCCTGGCCTCCCCCAACAGATTTCACCGTATTTTGGGAGTGGACGGAACAAAGCTATCATTACTCATAGAAGAACGGGAAAAGACAGTGTTGTCTGGGTCCATGGAGCCACAAGAACACACCAGGATTGATCATTCCTCTTTCTCTTAATTGTCTTTTGCCTTGCCCTCCCCTGCTAGGATAGAAGAGGTGGAATAAGATGGATGGGGATGGAATTTATTAAATAGATTATTCAAAAATACTTGTTAAACCTGGCCAGGCGCGGTGGCTCACGCCCGTAATCCCAGCACTTTGGGAGGCTGAGGCAGGCGGATCATGAGGTCAGGAGATCGAGACCATCCTGGCTAACATGGTGAAACCCTGTCTCTACTAAAAATACAAAAAAATTAGCCAGGTGTGGTGGTGGGCACCTGTAGTCCCAGCTACTCAGGAGGCTGAGGCGGGAGAATGGTGTGAACCCAGGAGGCGGAGCTTGCAGTGAGTGGAGATCACGCCACTGTACTCCAGCCTGGGCGACAGAGCTAGACTCCATCTCAAAAAAAAAAACCAAAAAAAAAAAAAAACCAAAAAAACACAACTTTTTAAGCTTATCTACTGTTTGCCATATCCTAAGACCCAAAGGAGGGAAGAATGCCATCATGCCAAGTCATGGGATGGCAGTGATGGTATTGCTATGGTGCTATGTACACAAGACCATGAGAGTAAGAGGAAGGAGCCTAGTGTGTGGCCTCAGAGGGTCAAGGGAAATTCAGGAAGTGGCATTTGGCTAAGAATTATAGAGTCAATATACATTTGCAAGGTTTTAAAATGAAAATGGAGGCTGGGTGTGGTGGCTCACGCTTGTAGTCCCACCACTTTTTGAGGCCGAGGCGGGCGGATCACCTGAGGTCAGGAGTTCGACACCAGCCTGGCCAACATAGTGAAACCTTGTCTCTACTAAAAATACAAAAATTAGCTGGGCATGGTGACACGTATCTGTAATCCCAGTTACTTGGGAGGCTGAGGCAGGAGAATCACTTGGACCCAGGAGGTGGAGGTTGCAGTGAGCCAAGATTGTACCACTGCCTACCTAGGTGACAGAGCGAGACTCTGTCTTAAAAAAAAAAAATTAAAATTGTTCATATGATTGGGCTGGACACTAGATGGTTTGGGAGATGAAGTTATATGCTCTGGGGGTGTATTGGAAACTCATGCAGTACTTTCTTTGGTCACAGTGATTGGAGGGCACTTCTGGCATTGAATGAGCAAAGCCTATGCAGTGGGTACGATGCAATGCACAAGATAGTCCTGCACATGAAGAACTGTCCTGTGTTTAACATGATTATTCTCAAGCATCTCAACAGACATTTATGTAAAGTTAATTACAGAACCTGTCTATAAGTGTTTGAGCTAGAACCTAACTTTGTTTTACATATAGGTACAAAGTATTCGTTGCCAGGCTTAATGCACACTGAATTTTCCAGGAATAAAACTACTTTGTCAATTGGGGGAAGATTACACATCGTTTTATGTGGACCTTTACTAAATACTGTTCACAGTTTAGAGAAATTGTGTCAGCCATGGCCACACCACTTTAGAAATTTGAATGATCAGTAAACATACCACGTGGATCTGTGTTTGGAGCTGTTGTATTCACGGTGATTCCATGCACACAGCTACTTCATGATGTCTTCTCTTGCAGTTTTATGCCAATATGTAAAAACGACAAGTTATTATCAATTCCATTCCCCCCTTTTTCTTCTATATTTCAGATATTATATTGATTTATTTTTAGAAATTATTATGCAGGTAGGTTATATACTACTTATGATTTTTATTTCAAGACAGAAAAGAGTGTTATTAGAAGGGACTTGGGATTGATAGGCTTGAAAACCCCCGCCTAGATCTTGAAGTACCTTGTATACTATTAAAAGGAGCTATGTATTTTATAGTCCTTGAAGTATGCCCTTCAAACTATCTACGTAAGAATCACCTAGAGAGCATTTTCAAACTTCCGCGTCCTGGGCCCCATTTTAGAACTACTGAATTCCTTGTGGGAGACTTGAATTTATCTTACGTCAGTCACCCTCTCCCCAACCTACACGTGACTTTTTTTTTCCTTTTTCTTTTTTTTTGAGACGCAGTTTTGCTCTGTCGCCCAGGCTGGAGTGCAGTGCCGTGATCTTGGCTCACTGTATCCTCTGCCTCCCGGGTTCAAGCAATTCTCCTGCTTCAGCCTCTGAAGTAGCTGGGATTACAGGTGCCTGCCACTATGCCCAGTTAATTTTTTTGTATTTTTAGTAGAGAGGGGGTTTCACCATGTTGGCCAGGCAGGTCTCAAACTCATGACCTCAGGTGATCTGCCCACCTCGGCCTCCCAAAGTGCTGGGATTACAGGTGTTAGCTACCATGCCTGGCCCCCAACTTGCACATGACTCTTATCCCACTAACATTTGAGAATGCACTGCTATAGAATTTCTCTAAATTTAAGAATTTAGAGAAATGGAGGGACATAAACAGGTTTGGGGGTTAAAAATAATACTCTGGGTTGGGTGTGGTGGCTTACACCTGTAATCCCAGCACTTTGGGAGGCTGAGGTGGGCAGATCACCTGAGGTCAGGAGTTTGAGACCAGCCTGGCCAACATAGTGAAGCCCCATCTCTACTAAAAATACAAAAATTAGCCAGGCGTGGTGGTGGGCATCCATAATCCCAGCTACTTGGGAGGCTGAGGCTGGAGAATTGCTGGAACCTAGGAGGCAGAAATTGCAGTGAGCCCAGATCTCTCCACTGCACCCCAACCTGGGTGACAGAGTGAGACTCTGTATCAAACAAACAAACAAAAACCCCAAAACTAAACTCTCATAGGACTTTAATGGCAGATTGAAGGAGCTTGAGACTGACAGCTGAGAACCACTGAAGTTTCTGTTGTAATGTTCTAGTTGAAAAATTTTGATGAAATACAGCATGGTATGTGGTAGACATGGGTGAGAGGAGTTATTATGAAGTGAAATGATACAATGAGTGATAGCATTGGGGGAATTAAAGAGAATAAAGGGAGATTAAAGATAACAAAAGATGGTTTTTGCTAGGTAAATGGTGTTATCATTTATCAAGTTGGGGATTTCAGTGGGGTGGGTGGCTAGGCTGTGGCTTCTGGTTTGGGCATGCTGACATTTGGTTTCCTGTCATGCCTGTCAGTGGAGATTGGGTATATACAGATATGATTTAATTTAGGAGAACCATCTCCTAGAGATGAGCATTAGGGAATTATTCACATATGGATGGTAGTTGAAGCCGTTCAAGTGGTAGAGATTGTTGCCCAGGGAGTACACAGAATTTCCACATACAGGATGATATATATGTGGGCTGCTTCTCCGTGTTTCTAAGTGAATTTTACTCCCATAATATTCAGGGCTCCTTTAAGGTATGATAGTTTTAATTATTGAAGATAATGTAGTTACGTTGTAGCTCCATATCTTTGCTGAATAAGCTTAATTGGGGTGTGGTGTGGGAAACCCATACACTTTCAGACATATAGCATGCCTCTTGCTTTTTTTTGTTTGGAGACAGAGTCTTGCTCTGTTGCTCAGGCTGGAATGCAGTGGTGTGATCTTGGCTCACTCCAGCCTCCGCCTCCAGGGTTCAAGCTATTCTTCCTGCCTCAGCCTCCTGAGTAGCTGGGATTATAGGCATCCACCATCACCCGGCTAATTTTTGTATTTTTTGGTAGAGATGGGGTTTCACCATGTTGGCCAGGCTGGTCTTGAACTCCTGACCTCAGGTGATCTGCCACCTTGGCCTCTCAAGGTGTTGGAATTACAGGTGTGAGCCATGGCACCTGGCCAACATCCCTCTTGTTTTGTTGCTTAGTCCAGCCTTGGGACCAAGGATGTGCCTGAAAAAGACTAATGATACAGTTTATGATAGGGTAAAAAAGGTTATAGCGAAAACAGCTGCCAGTCTACAAAATTAGTGTGGTTTATAGAAATTGCATCTTTGAGAGCTGTTGATTATTAAGACCCCAAAACAACTGGTTTTTACTTGCCTCTGCATTTTTGTCCTTAAAGAATACACATACCCTAGTCTTTGAAGTGTATAATTTATTTGGGTTGGGGTATCTTCTCTAAGGAGATTCTAGTTTTGTTGTCTAATAGTCATTTTCCATGCAGTTCCTTCCTTTCCACGCATTCACATTTAAATTGACAGAAACATGTAAAATTTAACACAAATAGACTGATGTTTTTGTTTGGCCATTGACCTCTGAGTGTCAAATATCACAGGTTTTTTCTGTTTTTGTCTTTCTCTGTCTTTCATTATGACAAGTGGCACTATCAAGTTTTTTCATACATGAATGCTTGGTATTTCTTTCCTTCCTCTGATAATTTAGAAACAAGTTTGGCAAGTGCTTTTTAGAACTTTTCGTAGTCAATACTGAATGCCTTTAGTTAGAAGCCTACTATTCCAGCCCTCCCTATGGTTTTCACTCTTGGCGATTTCACTTTAATGGTTTAAAATCCCAAAGTTCTAGGCTCTGGGGACTGACTTCATAGGGGAGAGTCTACGTATTTAAAAGCATTTTTGCAGTGCCAGCTGTGGCTAATGTTGTGTCAGCATTTCCATCATCGTAATTCCCAACATTCGAGGGTTTATAACGAGACTGTTAAATTTCACCACAAACTGAAGCTTGGTATGCAAGAATTGAGCCTGAAGCAAACTTTTTCATTTAAAAAAATGTAGTTTCTCTATAAAGCCACTAATAGAGAAGCAAAGCTAGTGATTATTGTTGTTACAGTACCCAAACTGCTTGGTTTACTTAATACTTCAGGGACATTAGACTTTAATATAAGGCAATCACTCCAGGAGTTTGGAGAAAAAACAGTATGAATGTGAGTGATATTTAATTTCGGAGGGTGTCTGTTTGAACATTAGAAAACGTTTTCTTCTCAATTTCAGGATAATTTTCTAGCCTTGTTTATCTAAATGTCCTGCGGGGAAGCAAAAATGTTTGGGGCTCATGATAATGAACTCAATATAAATATGCAAATGCTTAAAACCTCAAGCAGGTCCCTTTCCTCCAACCTCAGAGCAAGAGAAATGATAGGCATATCCATGAGGGTGCAGTACAGCATGGGACTGGCCATCGAGCTGCTGCAATCTTCATTTAATAATGTTCTTTCATTCCTGTGTAACGTTGATCCTCAAGGACCACTGTAGGGAGAGCAGATACCTAGAGAATTTTTTTTTTTCCTTGCAGTAATGATGATTGATTTCTGCAGATACATCCCCATTCTCTGGCTCCGACCTCCCTTGTGACTGGCAGGAAGCATATGCAAGATGCTAATTTGAGTTAAGCACAAAATCTATGGCCTTGCAACAGAAACAGCATGATTCACATATGGATGAACCCATGGCTCTGGCTTCTTTAGTACTCCATACTTAAATCACCTAAATGACTTAGCCCACAGGTTAATGGAATGAAAGCTAAAGATAACCTTGTGAGGGTCAAGTTGGCCAACCTTGTCCTCCCTTTACAGTGTTCAGAGATATTCATTCTATTGTTCTTCCCCTTTTTACCTCATATTGGCTCTTTTCGCCATATTCTCTCCATTTTCATCACCTCTTCTGGGTGTATTTTCCCTTCCCTTCCCTTCCCTTCCCCTTCCCCTTCCCCTTCCTTTCTTAAGAGGTGAGGTCTCACTCTGTCACCCAGGCTGGAGTGCAGTGGTGTGATATCAGCTTACGGCAGCCTCCAGGGCTCAAGTAATCCTCCCACTTAAGCCCCCCGACTAGCTGGGACCACCACAGGTGCACCCCACCACTCCTGGCTAATTTTTTTAATTTTTGGTAGAGAGAGGGTTTCACCATGTTGCCCACACAGGTCTTGAACTCCTGAGCTCAAGTGATTTGCCCACCTTGGCCTCTCAAAGTGCTGAGATTACAGGCGTGAGCCACCGCGCCAAGCCTCCTGGGTGTATTTTCTTCCCTCCCTTCTTCCTTAATCCAAATAGTCCAGACTGAGGAACTGTTTGTGGAGATTCTGCTAGGTATTAAGTGAAAAGCTCAGCTTTCTTTTTTGTTTTGTTTTGTTTTTTGAGACAGAGCCTGGCTCTGTTGCCCAGGCTGGAGTGCAGTGGCGCCATCTCGGCTCACTGCAAGTTCCGCCTCCCAGGTTCACGCCATTCTCCTGTCTCAGCCTCCTGAGTAGCTGGGACTACAGGCGCCCGCCACCACACCCGGCTAATTTTGTTTTTATATTTTTAGTAGGGACAGGGGGAGGTCTCGATCTCCTGACCTCGTGATCCGCCTGCCTCGGCCTCCCAAAGTGCTGGGATTACAGGCGTGAGCCACCGCGCCCGGTCTGAAAAGCTCAGCTTTCACATACATGCACTACAACATTTGAGCGGATGGGTGCAGATTGATAGATATTGAAGTAATATATCATTTATATAAACACGTGTGTGCATACATACACATATATAATATATATGCCTGTATATATATATACATTTGTAATCTGACTACAGACATCCTCAGCAACAATAACAGTTATGCTGCTTAGGTTACGGAGTTGCAAACACCTATAATGAATTAGAAAAAGGTGTTCCTGGCTGGGCGCGGTGGCTCAGGCCTGTAATCCCAGCACTCTGGGAGGCCGAGGCGGGCGGATCACGAGGTCAGGAGATTGAGACCATCCTGGCTAACACAGTGAAACCCCGTCTCTACTAAAAAATACAAAAAAATTAGCCGGGCATGGTGGTGGGCGCCTGTAGTCCCAGCTACTTGGGAGGCTGAGGCAGGAGAATGGCGGGAACCCGGGAGGCGGAGCTTTCAGTGAGCCGAGATCGCGCCACTGCACTCCAGCCTGGGCGACAGAGCGAGATTCCGTCTCAAAAAATAAAAATAAAAAATAAAAAGAAAGCGGTGTTCCTTTTGGCTTCAGGGCATGTGGTTTGGCAAGCAGATGAGGGCTGGCTGTGTGTCCCCACTCACGTCCTGGTTTGGGCATGATTGTGTAGGGGACATCTTGCCCAGCCCTATGAGCAGCCCTGAGAATGTCACTGATTGGCATTAATATTTCTTTCAATGTATGAGGTTTTCTTCCGTTACTCAAAATGTGACCCCGATTTTAAGGAAACCGTCACTAATACTCAATGGATAACGAAGTATTGTTAATATAATGCAAGCTTCTTTTATTTTATCTTAATTTACTTTATTTTTGAGATGGGTCTCTGTTGCCCAAGCTGGAGTGTAGCCGTGCTCATAGCTCACTGCAACCTCCAGCTCCTGGGCTCAAGTGATTCTCCTGCCTCAGCCTCCTGAGTAGATGGGACTACAGTTGTGCACCACCAGGCCTAGCTAATTATTTATTTATTTATTTATTTTTAATTTTTATAGAGACGGGGTTTTGCTGTGTTGCCCCGGCGAATCTGGAGCTCTTGGTCTTAAGTGATCCTCCCACCTTGGCCTCCCAAAGTGCTGGGATTACAGGCATAAACCACTGCATCTAGCTTCTTTCACTTTGTATCTGAGAATGTATTAATATCTGAATTTTTAGACTATTAGAAGAGGCAAATGGTTAGAGGAATTGTTTGTGCAGACAACTGGTTGTTCGTGTTACAGTGTGATGATTTGTGGGCAAATATTAGCCAGGCCTCTGAGTGTGACCTGGGGTTATTTTTCTCCCCATCAGTAATTCAGAAGATAACTTTCAAACACAGATATCTTTTTTTGTACTGAACAATTAAGTTGTATGAATGCCCTGACCAGGTCTCTTAGATTCCTACAGTTTGATGGTTGTCAGTTGGGATTATATGCATGGATAAATAAGTATTTTAGTAATTCTTGTTTTTATGAAATTCACATCCTAGGCTGGTCTCTGTGACTCAGGCCTGTAATCCCAGCACTTTGGGAGACTGAGGTGAATGGATCACCTGAGGTCAGGAGTTTGAGACCAGCCTGGCCAACATGGTGAAAGCCCTTCTCTACTAAAAACACAAAAATCAGCCAGGTGTGGTGGCGTGCACTTGTAATCCCAGCTACTTGGGAGGCTGAGGAGAATTGCTTGAACCCGGGAGGCAGAGGTTGCCGTGAGCAAGATCACGCCATTGCACTCTAGCCTGGGTGACAAGAGTGAAACTCTGTCTCTGAAAAAAAAAAAAGAAAGAAAAAAAGAAAAGAAAGAAATTCATATCCTAGTCTTTTCTAAGTTTAGTGGCGTAACTATAATTAGAGAAAATGTGAGAACCAAAGAGCCCAGATAACAGGGAAACCAGGCTGGCTTTAGGACATTAAATGTATGGACCACTATGTGCATTTTAGGAAATCAATGGGCTTTTTAACCTGCCTTCACCAGGCCGGTTGTTTTCCATATTCACTTTTTTTTTTTAAACCATTTTATTGAGAACAAAATGTTTTATGTGTTTCATGTACAACTTGATGAATTTGGGGAGAAGTGTATAGCCTTGATAATCAAGACTATAAACTTAACACTTTCAGAAGTTTTCTCTGCTACTTTTATTGATTTATTTTTAAATTTCTTTTCCTTTCCTTTTTTTTTTTTTTTTTTTGAGGCGGAGTCTTGCTGTGTCACGCAGACTGGAGTGCAATGGCACGATCTTGGCTCACTACAATTATTTTTAAATTTCTAAAAATTTTTTTTCTTTTGTGGTAAGAACATTTAATGTAAGTTCTATTTTCTTAGCAAAATGTTAGGTATAATAAAACATTATTGTTAACTAGAGGCCCTATTTTGTCCAGAATTTATTCATCTTGCATATAAACACTTTGTACCCTTTGAATCCCTCCTCACCATTTCTCCCTCCTCCAGCCACTATTCTGGAAACCACCTTTTCACTCTTTGGTTCTATGACTTTGAATATTTTGGATTCCTCGTAAAAATGGGTTCATGCAATATTTGTCCTTCTGTGTCTGGCTTGTTTCACTTAGTGTAATGTCTTCTAGGTCCATCCATGTTGTTGCAAATGTCAGACAATCCTTCTTATATATATTCCATTCATACTCATTTATTTCTGTCTTCCTCCTGTGTGTGAAAAAGATAATCCATGATGCTGACATAATGATGTCCTCCTTTAATCTCAACCATATTGATGTAGATGTTCTCTGCTGACACGTACGGGTAACTGGTGCTACAAGAGAGAGAATATGAATCTGTTGCTGCCATTATGAGACCTTATTTTTACATGGAAACGAAATCATATTGAGTGAGATGCAAACTGCTTAGATGAAATGTTTATAAGAACCAATTTAGGTCATTATAAACAGAATGAATAACTTGATTATCTCGGAGCATATTGTTTCAGAATAAGAAGTTAACTCTAGAGTTGTGTGTCTTTTTCCTTTGAAAATGATAAAGTAGTTCCTCAGCTCTGTGATTCACTTCCTGTTTTGGGGGACAGGATGTTGGATAAATGGTAAGGCCCAGACATGTCTACTCTTCTAGCTTTGCAAATGGGTCAAGTTTCCATTGTTTATTCAAGGAACAGGGATAAAGTTGCCTCTTGTCAAACTAGAGGAAACTTCTTAGAACAGAAGGCCATGCTTTAGGGATGTTTTAATCCATATATTCTTTTTATTCTCTGGCCTTGGATTTACTCTTTTTATAATTTTGTCTTTTGGTTTGTCTTCTCTATGTCTTCTTTCTGTAATGACGACTAGCAGTTGATCATGTGTTGTCTATAAGAAGACGAGTGATTCATAGTAGCTTAAATATGCATCTCCCTATTCCCTCCCTAACAAAATTTTGGAGGCACGCAAAAATGAGTCTTTTAAATGAGATTTAAAACTTGTCAGGCCAGATGTGGTGGCTCATGCCTGTAATCCCAGCACTTTGGGAGGCCGAGGCGGGTGGATCCCTTGAGGTCAGGAGTTTGAGACCAGCCTGGCCAACATGGTGAAACCCCATCTCCACTAAAAATACAAAAATTAGCTGGGCGTGGTGGCACATGCCTGTAGTCCCAGCTACTCAGGTGGCTGAGGCAGGAGAATCGCTTGAACCTGGGAGGCAGAGGTTGCAGTGAGCCGAGATCACACCACTGCACGCTAGTCTAGGTGACAGAGAGAGACTCCGTCTGAAACAAAACAAAATAAAACAAATTTTCTTTTCTAAAGTCTCAAAGCTTTTTTCATTTCCATTGTACACTTCAGATGAACAATGAAATTAATACTAGCATTTGATTTGACTATTGATTTGTCACAAATCATACTTCTTTTTTGGTGGTGAGGATTATAGGAAATTTTGCTTGGGGTGGGGGCAGGTAAAGAAAGACAGTTGTTCTTTATGCATACTTTTATTTTTTTCTTTGCTTGTTTTTTTTTTTTCATTGAGATGCAGCCTTGCTCTGTTGCCCAGACTGGAATGCAGTGGTGTAATCTCGGCTCACTGCAATCTCTGACTCTTAGGTTCAGGGTTTTCTCCTGCCTCAGCCTCCTGAGTAGCTGGGATTACAGGTGTGCACCACCATGCCCAGCTAATTTTTGTATTTTTAGTAGAGACGGGGTTTCACTGTGTTGGCCAGGCTGGTCTCGAACTCTTAACTTCAAGGGATCAGTCCACCTCAGCCTCCGAAAGTGCTGAGATTACAGGCATGAGCCACCATGCCTGGCCATACTTTTCTTTCCTAAATTTTCCTTCATGAATTTCAGAGGTATACAGGATGCTTCTGCATTCTTCACAAGGGATTACATAAAAAGAAAACATAACATTGGATTAGCTGGCTGCGGTGGCTCACGCCTGTAATCCCAGCACTTTGGGAGGCTGAGGCGGGTGGATCACAAGGTCAGGAGATTGAGACCAACCTGGCTAACACAGTGAAATCCTGTTTCTACTAAAAATACAAAAAATTAGCCGGGCGTGGTGGTGGGCTCCTGTAGTCCCAGCTACTGGGGAGGCTGAGTCAGGAGAATGGCATTAACCCAGGAGGCGGAGCTTGCAGTGAGCCGAGATGATGCCACTGCACTCCAGCCTGGGCGACAGAGCAAGACTCTGTCTCAAAAAAAAAACCAAAAAAAAAAACATTGGATTGATCTGAATGAAAAAACAAAAGCCTGAGTGAGATGAAAAAGAGTAAAGAAGATACTATGCAAGATAGCTTACATACCAATGCTTGGTATTACAGGTTTAGCATCCCAAAGTGGAAAATCTAAAATGTAAAATGCTTCCAGAATCTAAAACTTTTTGAGCCCTGACGTGATGCTCAAAGGAAATGCTCATGGGAGCATTGGTTTTTTTGTTTGTTTGTTTTTTGTTTTTGAGATGGAGTTTTACTCTTGTCACCCAGGCTGGCTTGCAATGGCATGATCTTGGCTCACTGCAACCTCCGCCTCCTGGGTTCAAGCGATTCTCCTGCCTCAGCCTCCCGAGTAGCTGAGATTACAGGTGCCTGCCACCACGCCCGTCTAAATTTTTTGTATTTTTAGTGGAGATGGGGTTTTGCCCTGTTGGCCAGGCTGGTCTCGAACTCCTGACCTCAGGGGATCCACCCGCCTCAGCCTCCCAAAGTGGTGGGAGGCCACTGCGCCCCGCCTTGTGGAAGCATTTTGGATATCAAATTTTCTGACTTGGGATCCTCATCTAGTAAATATATAATGCAAATATTACCAAATCTGAAAAAATCCAAAATCTGAAACACTTCTACTCCCAAGCATTTCAGATAAGGGATCCTCGACCTGTATTGAAGAAAGAGAATTCATAACAAAGATGGCAAAGGAAGCAAATCCTATGATACCTAAACAGAGACAGTGAGGGATTTCTGTACTTTTTCTA
Source organism: Theropithecus gelada (assembly GCF_003255815.1). Classification (NCBI taxonomy): domain Eukaryota; kingdom Metazoa; phylum Chordata; class Mammalia; order Primates; family Cercopithecidae; genus Theropithecus; species Theropithecus gelada. Next base: position 24,897,914 of record NC_037671.1, read on the forward strand.
AATAATAGAATCTTAGCCCTGATTCACGTGTGTCTACTGGGTCCCATCACTAGTCAGTTACTCTCTAAATAGCCTTGTGATTTATGATATAGTGTAAGTGGAATCAGAATTGGAGTCTAGATTCTCCATGCCATTTCTGGCTTTTCTGAGTGTGGGTGTGTTGTAAATATGTGGGTTGGATGGGAGCTGAAGATTCTAAGAAACGTAAACAACAGCCCTGTCTTTGAAGAACTGGAGGAAGGATCAGGGTTATGAGGATGAAACATGGAGTAAGGGGTATGATTATAATGAGTGAAAGACATCTCTGGCCGGGCGTGGTGGCTCACGCCTGCAATCCCAGCACTTTGGGAGGCCGAGGTGGGTGGATCACGAGGTCAGGAGATTGAGACCATCCTGGCTAACAGGGTGAAACCCCGTCTCTACTAAAAATACAAAAAAGTGGTGGCGGGCGCCTGCAGTCCCAGCTACTTGGGAGGCTGAGGCAGGAGAATGGTGTGAACCTGGGAGGTGGAGCTTGCAGTGAGCCGAGGATCACGCCACTGTACTGCAGCCTGGGCGACAGACCGAGACTCCATCTCAAAAAAAAAAAAAAAAAAGAAATCTCTTTGATGAGTGGTATTCCACATGGTGGGTCTCACACCTGACCATACCTCATCACACCTTTGTTTGCACATAGATGACATTATTGGCAAATCTAGGTCTCTGGATGCTTCCCAACACTGGCGCCCTGAGCTGAGGCTAATTCCGTCACTGTGATTAGCTGTGTGTGATAACTTATCTATGACAATTAAAAAAAAAAAAAAAATCCATGATTGGCTTTTTGCTATTGCCAGCCAGCCACTGTCTGCAGTTGTTACTTGGCTTGTGCGGAGGGAATATAAAATTTAAAATTGTTCTAAAGTAAACTTAATTAGGGAGGGAAATTTGTAGCCAACTTACCACCCTCATATAATGCAACCAAAACCAAATGTAAATGATTTTTGGATGATCCAAATTAGTTCTCCCTTCTGCCAGCTCGCATGGAGCACCAAGATTAGAGAGTAATAAGAGGGCCTTCTAATAGGTAGGTTTTGGAATGGATTTCGTTTGCATTAGGAAAGAGCATTGGGAAGAGTGCCCTTTAGAAACATTTGCCCACATATTTATTTTTGGATTTATGGTACCAGCATACTGCATTTTAATTTGTTCCTTTTTGTTGAGTACTCAGATTTTTATGTCTGGCTTTTTATTTTGTCTTGTGAATTTGTATAACTTTCAAAATGACAACACCCATTGCTTAGCATATGGGACAAAAGAAACTCTTTTTTTTCCCTCCCCTCTTGTGCCTTTTTAAAATAAGGCATCTAACAAAGAAACAATTTTTTCCCTCCATCTCCTAAGCCCCAGATGACCTAAGGATTTAGAGGTCTGAGGTCAGATTTCTTTCTTCTTTGCTTCACACACAACTGTCTCTTCTTTATATTGTGATCTTTCTGATTTGTATGGGGACTCGGCAGGTAGAGGAATGTGTTTGTGTGGGTTGTGTGTAAAATATGTACACTTTCATATGCGGCAGGGGAATCTTTATGCCTTGGCTCAGATGGGTGTATATGAAAGAAATTAGGTGATTCTAATTATATAGCCCCCAAATAGTAAGGATCCCAATTCTGCTCCTTCCCTCTTTGAATCTATTTAATAGTTTACCTTTGAACCAAGTTAATTAAGAAAAGGAACAGGCCACAGTTTTTTCATTTGGCTGTTTTTGGCATCCAGGAAAGTGTGGGGTGGGGAGCTCATCAGAGGCAAACCAAAGGAAGCTTGTAGACATTGAACTTGCTCTGAATAGATTATTAATTTTCTTCTCTTTATACGTTGTTAAATCTGTAGAAAAGGAACATCAGCTCAAGATCTGTCACTCTGGCTCCAGGCCAGCATGCCAAATTCTGTCATCTTTGCAGCATGGCCAAGCATCTTTATTACATGTTATAATTCTGGTTTTTGAGCTTGATCCAGAGATCCTGCTACAGCATCAGATGGTTTGGGATGTGGAAAAAGAAAAGGGCTATATTCATCTGTAGATGAGGTTTGGGGAGAATTGTAAGAGCCAGAAATGTGGAGTCGTTGTCTAGGGCAGGGACTTTTCGTGGATGCTACAGACACCTCCTTTGTGCCGCCTCAAATTTGAAATACGTTATTATTTTCTGTTCAATACAGATCGTTGATATCAAACCAAAAATAAATGTGGGTCCTACTCCTGCTCTGGCCATTACGTCTCGCAGCAGCCCGGTAATTAGCACCAGCCTTGAGAACAGAGTGCCATCATCGATGTGACAGTTTCATACCTATTGTCCTGTTCCTGGGGTGCATTGGTGACCCTTGACCTTTATTGGTCTAGGAGTGGGAAACTGAACTTATGAACTGTTGGGGCTGCACTGGCCTCGGATTAACCTGGGCAAGGTTAACTTTCTCACTCCCTTCTTCAAAAGTGCTTTAGAGGGTGAGGAAGTACTAGGAGTAAATAATAATTTTAAAAAATTGTTGGGAGGGGAGAAACAATTGCATCCATTTCCTGAGTACAGACACCCCTAGCCTGCCTTTTGCAAATAATCTCCCTTTTGTCTGCTCTTAGCGGTTTTGCAGATGAAGTCTTGGCTTTGGCTTGTCAATGAGGACAAGCTTCTGAAAACAGAAGCTCCAGAATGCCTTCAGCGGCTTTGCAGGAAGCGGTGACACAAAGTTCCAGCCAGTCTCCCCCTCCTTCCACTTATTGTTTCAGAATTGTCAGAAAACAGGCTGGGATGAGGAGGAAGAGCTACTGTGAGGCTTTTTTTTTTTTTTTTTTTTTGTTAGTTTGGCTGCTGAATGAAAGCAAGCACTTTATTTAGAAGTGAGTAGGGAGGGAAATGCAGCTTAGGGTTGACACCCTTCTGGTGCTTATCCATAAATATGAAATGGTGTTAGAACACCAGACACCAAAGAGCTTTCTGATTGGCTGTTGGTGATGTCATCATGTCATTAATACTGTGCTCAGAAAATAAACTGATCCGCCTGTTTTCTTTCTTTCTTTCTTTCTTTCTTTCTTTCTTTCTTTCTTTCTTTCTTTCTTTCTTTCTTTCTTTCTAGCTGAAATGTATGAAATCTATTTTTGTAATCTAAAATGAGGTCCTTCAGTCAGGACATTTTGAAAGAATTATTATGTTTCTCATGTGTTCAGAGTCGTTTTGGTGTTCACTTGAGCAAAGCAATAGTCACCCACAAGTATTCAGCCTATCTTGTCTTATTGCTTAAAAGTAAAGGCAGATGCTATTCAACACCTGGGTACCAACAGTTGACATTTACCCACATTAAGTGCTAAGGCTGTAGATGAGGATTTCTTCCTGTCGGCCTTTAAACATCCTAGTAAGCCCAGGGCCAATGCTGGCACATGGAAGGTGAGGGATGTGGATGAGTAATAAGGAGTGCTTTCTTTTTTATTTTCTTATAAACTAATTTTGTTTCTCTACCTGTGATAACTCTGCAGTCCAATTTAAACCTGCCTGCTTTTCCACTGAATGCATCCTCATCTGATCTGTTAGCCTTATAATTGTGTTTCAGCAGGAGGAACACACTTGTGGCATGTCCAAGGTGTGTGTCTGTGTGTGTGTGTGTGTGTGTGTGTGTGTGAAAAATCCAATAGCATTCTTGATATGCAGGAGTGACATTCTCAGGAGGAAAGCCACTGCCAAGCAACACTCTAACCTCTGCATTGATTTTGGACGCCTAGAGGTCTGGAAGGTTTGACAATTCTCCATTCCTACTGTTTCACTCTGATCCAAGAAGGAATACTGTTTCGATTAATCATTGGGAAGCATTTCGGATAGATACAGCTCTTCGCGTTTTCTTTAAATTAAATATAGAACTGTCCTTTTGAGGGAAAGCCGTGATTCTTTATTTTTAGAAAGTTTGGCTGGAATAACCTTCCCTTTTCTTGTAATATTTAACTTTGCTTGTGAATAACCTTAATAATGCACTTCCTTGCATGCCAATGTACTCTCGGGTAGAATCTCCTAATAACATGTACAAATGTTATGTAAATCCCCCCTCCCCCAGAAGATGTTTATTGAGTGAAAATGCCTCTAAGACTTTATTCCATTACTGTCAAAATGTCCAAGGTTATTTTACGCATGCTGTGGACGTATTATTTGGATTAGCAAAATGTCTAGCCAGCAGGTGTAACTGATTTCTGCCGTGCAACTGTAATCTCTTGTTACAGGGAGACAGTGCATTCCTTTTCAAGTTTTCCCTCATTTTTTTGCAAAGTTATAAACCACAGATTTAGCAATCATTGGGGTCAAAAGGAAAAGGAAAAGACAATGAGCCCCATTCATCCTTATGAGCACTCATGAGTATAGAGATAGTGTATTTTCCAGGTTAGAGCCCCATCTCTGACAGGCTTTAATTATCTATGAGCTGAAACAAGAAACAATATAAACATGCAAAAGCATTTCAGGAACAGGTTTTTGAAGGAGATGAATCACCCAAGTTGGGGTCCCACTCAGCCCTTTTGCAAGGGGCCAGCTCCCTCTACTCGGCCTGCCACTTGATCACGTGACAGCTGTTTGCAGACTAAAGGAAAGAAACAATCATTCACTAGCAGGAAACCTAATCCCGGGCAGGTGCAGTTTGAGTAACGACTCTAGGCCTGAAGGTCAGAATGGCTGCAAAGACCTAAGCTTTTGCAGATGGTCTGAGTGGGAGGCGCCAGGTTCAATAACCCTTCTGTAGCCCCCAGGTTGGTCCTTCCTCCGGGAGGGTGCTCCCACTTCTCCAGATACTGCTGAACTTTTGAACCCAAGTACAGTACACTATTTAGGATGTTTGTCATTTATAGCTTTTAGATAAAGCAGTAGCGGATTTTAAGGAAACAGTAGACAGATCCATTTTCCTTTTCCTCTAGTGATGTTAGTGATCTAATTAGAAGTCAGTGTTTTAGCAGCTTCCTCTCTATGTGCTTTGGGTTCTTTTTTTCTAAGAGACGCCTATGGACATGAACAAAAGCCGGATGTTGCACTAAGGCTTCTGAACAAGTGCTCTGCATTAGATACGTCTGGAGTTTACACACCATGCTTTCCTCTGTGCAGACCAAATGAGATCCTGCCGGGTGTTACGACTCCCTGTGTCCATTGTCAAAGCTGTATTTTCACTGCCTTGAAAACTACCCTTCTGCCACTTTATATCCATTACTAATGGCCACTTTTTAAATTTATATTGCTTGGAACTAATTGAGATTCCAGGTGCACAAGCATGTCACATGCAAGGGCTTGGGTACTTGGGAAAGTGTAACAATAGTTCAGGAAGAGGTGATCAGCTGCCACCCTTTCTGGGGTGAGGAAACCTCCAAAAAACCAAACAGCAAGTATCAAGTACATAAATTTGAAGGGAGAATATATGAGTCTGGCGTCCTCTCAGTTGCAGCCTGATTTATTGAACAAAATGGTGATTGGGGGAAAGTATAGAATATTTGCTTAAAGGAATCCACTTCTCTGAATAGCTCCCTCGTTTCTGTGGCTTGGAGACTGAAACTTAGAATTCCACAATTATACTGTATAGATGAGCCTTGTTCTATATTTGGGATGTAATCTCCACACTCAGGAGCTACATATGGCCGTGAGCACCCACTTAAGAGCTAAAAATGTAAGTTACCGCCTACTTTGTCCTGAATTGGAATCATACATAATTGCTCTATGCTTTAAAAAATCTTCCTTTGAGGAAAGAGTTCAAGATCAAATTGTTAGTGGGCAATCTTATATGAAGCCAAGTATCACTTAGCTATTGAAAGAAGCTACATAAATACTTGTTGTTGAACAAATAAAATAAATGAAGGAAGAATTCACACCTTTCATTCATTACTTAATCAGAAGGTAACATGGTGAGTCAGGAAGCTGTAGGCTCATCCAAGAAGTAAATACCCGTCATGAAATGGGCAGAGATCTGGAAGCAGGAACTGACGGGGTGGGCTCCTAGAACTAATGAAAATGGAAAGGATGGAAAGTCCAGTGATTTCTAAATTTGATCATCAGAGTCAGCTTGTGAGCTCTTAAAAATAGGCCGGGTGCAGTGGCTTATGCTTGTAATCCCAGCATTCTGGGAGGCTGAGGTGTGCGGATTGCTTGAGCTCAGAAGTTCAAGACCAGCCTGGGCAACATGGCAAAACCCTGTCCCAACATGGAATACAAAAATTAGTTAGGCGTGGTGGTGTGCACCTGTAGTCCCAGCTACTTGGGAGGCTGAGGTGGGAGGATTGCTTGAGCTCAGGGAGGTAGAGGCTGCAGTGAGCTTTGATTTGATTGAGTCACTGCACTCCAGCCTGGGTGACACAGTGAGACCCTGTCTCAAAATAAAACAAAATAAAATAAAAATAAAAATAAAAAAGCTGGTACAGTGACTTATGCTTGTAATCCCAGCACTTTTGGAAGCCATGATAGGAGGATGCTTGAGGCCAGGCATTCGAGACCAGCCTGGGCAACATAGTGTGACCCCATCTCTGCAAAAAAATTTAAAAAAAAAAAACAAGTTAGCTAAATGTGGTGATGTGCACCTGTAATCCTAGCTATTCGGGAGGTTGAGGTGGGAGGATCACTTGAGTCCAGAAATTTGAGGCTGCAGTGAACGAGACCTTGACTCTAAAAAGCAAATAAACAACCAAAAAATCCCAAAAGACAAAATAAAAACAAATAAAACATCTATTCCCTGACCTAGACTCCAAAATCTCTTAATGCCCAGCCTTTGTCCACAGATCAGAAATGCTGGGGATGAGAAGGGGATGTGGAGGTCAAGAAGGTGATTCAGGGAGGGCATGAACCAAGTAGGTGACCAGGCTTTGCCAGCACAGAGCAAAGGAAATATACACTATTTTGGGGGTTTGTTTTTAAATGGATTCCGCAAACATTTTTTTGAGCACAATACATTGCATCACATTTTGTGATGGAAGTATACAAAACTTTTTTCTGCTGACAGGCCCATAGACAGATTTACCTTGAGCAGAATGACAGCTCCACTTGTTCAGTGCATTGTGGCCCTCTGAGTATCATTAGTAGAGGAACGTAAAGGAGGCAGGAATAACAGCCAGGTTTGTAGAAGCCTTTGAGGTGATCTTTAAACTGGTGTACTGAAGGGTGGGTAGGGTTTTTCTAGGAGTAGGAAGGCCAGAGGGGAGATTAGGAAGATTAAAAACAAAGTATAAAGACAAGGAAGGAAGAAAGAACAAGGTGTGTTTACAGAGTGGTGAAGAAGGCAAAGGATGATTGGAGGTGTGAGCTGAACCTGTGGCCAGTGCCTTCCTTTGCAAGACTAAGGTATCTGGAGTTCACAGTATGGTTGATCTTGAACAACATGCGTTTGAATGGCAAAGGCCCACTTACAGGCAGATTTTCTTCCTCTTCTGCCACCCCTGAGAAAGCAAGAGCACTTCTTTCTCTTCCACCTTCTCTGCCTACTCAGTGTGAGGATTCTAAGTTTCAGTCTCCAAAGATGAAGACCTTAATAATGATGCCCTTTCACTTAAAGAGTAGTAAATATACTCTTTCTTCCTTATGATTTTCTTTTCTCTAGCTTACTTTATTGTAAGAAATAGTCTGTAATACATATGAAATACAAAATATGAGTGTATCGACTATTTTATTGGCAAGGCTTCTGGTCAACAGAAGTTAAGTTTCTGGGGAGTCACAGTTATATGTGGGTTTTGACTGTGCAACATGATCAGTGCCTGTCACCCCCACATTGTTTTTTGTTTGTTTGTTTTTGAGACAGAGTTTCGCTCTTGTCACCCAGGCTGGAGTGCAATGGCACAATCTGTGTTCACTGCAACCTCTGCCTCCTGGGTTCAAATAATTCTCCTGCCTTAGCCTCCTGAGTAGCTGGGATTACAGGCGCCTGCCACCACTCCTGGCTAATTTTTATATTTTTAGTAGAGACAAGGTTTCGCCATGTTGACCAGGCTGGTCTCGAACTCCTGACTTCAGGCGATCCACCTGCCTCCGCCTCCCAAAGTGCTGGGATTACAGGTGTGAGCCGCTGCACCTGGCCTACCCCTGCATTGTTTAAGGGTCAGTTGTATAACCAACCCTGTTCCCCTCAGAAGGACAAGATGAGATGCTTTTAGGATGTTAGCCTTACCGCTCTGGAGTGTAAAAGAAGCTGGGGGGCGGAGGTTGCCTCAGGCATAAAGGAACTGTGGACAGGGAGAGGCACAGTGGGTTTCGTCTCTGAACAGAATACAAGCCCTCTGAGGGTGAGCAACTCAACTTCCAAAGATTATTCTCATCTCTGCAACATGCAGTAGGCGCTAATACCATTCTTCGGTTAATTAAAAGAGGTTTAATATATGCCTCATTAAGCAGAATAATCAGTATCTCTGAGATGCTTATGTGCTTTATTTTTCTCCTTTTAATAAAAACAAAAATTAGAGGGATAAGAAATAATTAGGGGCAATCTGTTAGCTCTCACTTCATTTTTTTCTCCCTTGATTATTCTCTTCCATTTTTTTTTCATAGCTCACATAGCTCACTTTCTCCCTTGACCTAGTCCTCCACTGATAACATCAAAGTTAGCACAGCTTGCAGACCTAAGTGGGTTTAGAACACAGCTCTCAAGATGGAGCCACGAGGATATAGGAACTGGATTTTAAGCATCTGTGATCTCTGCCCACCTCCTCTTTAACACATGAGACCCCTCACAGTCTAAGATGTAGAATTGTCCATATCTGTAGACTCGAAGTGCTGTGGCTGAGGACTTTCTTTGTGCTTATTTTTATGGCTGGTTTATTTGCATCTTTGCAGAATATTCACAAATTAGAAAAGAATTTTTTTTTTCTTTTAAGGATACCAAATCCAGGTGGGAAGTAATGATCTTGGTGAATTCTAGCACTTGTCAATTTGAAAATGTTCAGGGAAAACAAATGAAAGAGAAAGGACGAATTTGTTTGTATGCTATCATTCACTAATTCAAAGCTGCAGACATTTCTCTCTTACTGTACTTTTGAAGTCAAGGATTGGAACTGAATAATAGACAACCTTCCAACATAAAACATTATCAAGCTTGAGGGATTTTATTGGGGTTTTTGATATTTCATTGTTTTCTAGTTTCCCTTTGTCTTTGATCAACTTATTCCTATGATAAGAATTTGGTCATGTTACTGCTTTTCTCTTTCCCCTAAGCTTGTCTTGTGTCATGGGAATTATTTCTCTCCTTTTTTCTTTTCTCAGTAATTTCGTTGATTGCAAATAAATAAACTAAGTATTTATCTAGACTTAGTTTAAATATACCAGCCAGTTGGAAGTCTGCTTTTATTTTTCCTTCAAGTATTTTCAGTTTTCTATTTAAATGTGTTCATAGTAAAGAATTTTAAATTCTGAATTATGTAAAACCCATTCATCCTGAATATTGGGCTAAGGCTTATCTTTGGTTTGTAAACCTTTCTCAGTGCTGCAAATTAGGAGCTAAATAATACCGTCCTAGTGATGGTGGTGGTGGTGGTGGTGCTGGTGTGTTAAAAATCCTGGAGTATAAACTGTTTTCAAGTGTCCTCAAGTACTTCAGAAGTCTCCATTTTTATAGTAGCACTTGATATGGTAATTATATATGATTCTCTTGTGTTCATTAAAATAGGAGCCTAGGGCTTCTCAGACAATTTGTTAGCTTCCCATAGGTTGCAAGTAATAAAATTGCTTTGCTCTAAAAATCTGTAATTCAGTGCTTTCACTAATTCAGATGGGCTTTCTCTCCATTCTTTTTCCTGGTAGATAATGAGAGGATTTTTTTTTCTCATCCCTCTGAGAATATGAGGGTAGTCCAGCCATGTTGGGAAACAGAAGATATGGGTTATCTTGGAAGGTGAATGTGGCTATTTTTATTGCTTTGGTCTTAAAGGACCTGTAATTTCAAAAGCATGATAATTCCTTCCCTCTTAGTTTCTTCAGTTAACTCCTAGGCCCATATTTCCAGAAAGGATGTATATTTTTTTCCTGAAACCAAAATAAAAGCTTCTATCATCTCAATAAGGCAGCTTTTTAAAATGTGGGAAAAAAAGTTTAAGAACAAATCCAACTAATAGCCAAAAGGCAGAACCAACTAAGAAGTCCATACTTAGATAAATGGATAAACAAAATATTGTAGATACACACAATGGAAGATTATTCAGCTTTAAAAGATGGAAATTACAACACATGCTACAACATGGATGGATCTGAGGACACTGTGCTAACTCAAATAAGCCAGACACAGAGGGTTAGATACGGTGTGATCTCAAAAATATGAAATATTCCGAATAGGCAAATTCATAGAAATGGAAAGTAGCTTAGAGCTTGCCTGGAGGCAGGGGTGGAGGAATAGAGTTACTGTTTAATGGGTGCAGAGTTTGTTTTGCAAATTCAAGAGTTCTGTGGCAGGCTGCTGGTGATAGAAAAACAATGTGAACAAATGTGCTTAATGCCACTGAAGTGTACCCTTAAAAATGGCTAAAATACAGGCTTGGTGGCGTGCGCCTTAATCCCATCTACTGGTGGCATGCGCCTTAATCCCATCTATTAGGGAGGCTGAGGCAGGAGAATCGCTTGAACCTGGGAGGTGGAGGTTGCAGTGAGCTGAGATTGCGCCACCGCACTACAGCGGGAGACTCTGTCTCAAAAAAAAAAAAAAAAAAAAAAGGCTAAAATGGTAAATTTTATGATATAGATATACACCCACAATTAATTTTTTTTTTTTTTTTTTTTTTTTTTGAGACGGAGTCTTGCTCTGTCACCAGGCTGGAGTGCAGTGGCTCGATCTCAGCTCACCGCAACCTCCGCCTCCCGGGTTCAAGCGATTCTCCTGCCTCAGCCTCCTGAGTAGCTGGGATTACAGGCATGCGCCACCATGCCTGGCTAATTTTTGTATTTTTAGTAGAGATGGGGTTTCACTATGTTGGTCAGGCTGGTCTCGAACTCCTGACCTCGTGATCCGCCCGCCTCAGCCTCCCAAAGTGCTGGGATTACAGGCGTGAGCCACTGCGCCTGGCACACAATTAAAATTTTAAAGAAATCTTCAGTGGTCCTAAAACAAAAAGAAGAGAACAAAATGAGTGCTACTTAATATGGGGCCAGCACAGTGGCTCACACCAATAATCCCAGTGCTTTGGGAGGCTGAGGCTGGAGGATTGCTTGAGGCCAGGAGTTCCAGACCAGCCTGGGCAACATAGCAAGATCCCATCTCTACCAAAAAATAAAAATTGGCCAAGGTGGTGGCATGAACCTGTAGTCCCAGCTACTTAAGGAGGCTGAGGCAGGAGGCTTGCTTGAGCCCAGGAGTTTGAGGCTGCAGTGAGCTATTATTTCTTCACTGCACTCTAGTCTGGGTGACAGAGTGAGACCCTGTCTCTAAAAAAAGAAAAATATAAGTAAATAAATAAAGTGAGTATGCATGTCTGAGATTTGTTTACCTGAATGTTCTGATTTAATGGGTCTGGCATGGGGCCTGAGAGTCTGCCTTGCTCACGGGCTTCACCTAAATCCCAACTTCGGAGGTCCTGGGAAGCCTTTGGATGGTTCTGCTTTCTTCACTGCTAATTTAGGATCCACGCTAAATCATGCTAGTTACTTACGAATCAGCTTTTTGGCTTTCATGATATTGTTGCTGCTGTCATCTCAGTCTTCTTGTCCTTGTAGATTTCTACATTCTGAGAAACTCCTTTAGTTTTATTTTAGTGGAGTATTTTGATGGGGCGAAATAAAGGGAACTGAGGTAGCACTCATCTTTAAAAGGAAGTTCCCAATTCTGTTTTCACTTTTTTTCTGGCTAAGTGCTCATTGTTGGGGGAGGGGAGAACACTGACTAATTTAGCAGAATCATCAGCATGTGTCAACATTCCCCTCTGACCTCAAGTTTATTTGAATCAATGTTGATGGAGCGCTAAGTATGTGCTGGGCATTGTGCTTGTCCTTGATAGTTGGTAGATGTGGTCCCTGCTTTAAGGAAACTAGTACTATATGCTTTAGCCCAAAGATGGAGGGCGGGGCACATAGATGACACAGTCTTCATGGAGCATGTTCTTATAGTCTGTTATATGTCACAGTTGTGAAAGCTGCTTCCTTAAACCCCACCCCCACTGTCCCACTCGGCAATTTCATTCTTATCCCCAGATTGTTCTCATTTATCTGTTTTTATGATTTCCACCCCTATTGCTAGCCTGATTAAAGTGGAAAGTTTTAAGCCATAGACCATGCTTGTTTCTGTGAAAGGTCTTTCTAAATTGTGTCCATGCCACTACATCATTCTTACTTCAGACAGAATAATTGCTTTCTAGTTTGGCAGAGTTAGGGGAAATATAAACATGCCCTTTTTAGCACTGTGTGGAAGAATTCTAACATGGCCCCCATGATTCACTCCCAGACCTGTATTGCATACACACCCTGAGTAATCCCTGGAACTGTGACTGTGATGAATTTACTCTCTTGACTAGTTATGTTCTATAGTATAATTGACCTTACGATCGGGAGATTATCCAGGTGAGTCTGACTTAATCACACCAGCCCTCTAAAAGCAGAGAGTTTTGTCTTGCTGCTTGAGGAAAGAGAAGCTGGAGATTCTTAGCATGAGGGAGATTCAAATGCACCTTTGTGAGCTTGAAGACGGAGGGGGCTGTGTGGCAAGGAATGCCGGCAGCCCCAAGGAGCTGACAGCCAGCAAGTAAGTGGGGATGTCAGTCCTACAACTACAAGGAACTGGAGTCTATTAATGACACGAATGAGCTTTTAAGGGGCTTTTTTCCTCTAGAGGCTTTAGATGAGAACTCAATCCAACACGTAGATTTCAGTCTTGTGACACACTGAGCAGAGAACCCAGTCATGATGTGCTGGGCTTCTGTCTTAGAAAACTGAGTTAGATGCCTGTTGCCTAAGCCACTAAGTTTGTGGTAATTTGTTATGTATCAATAAAAAACTAATACACGTATTAGTGTGCAAATGCATTTGAAAAAGAGTCTACAAGTGCTTTCAAAGAAGAGTGTATAGGCGGGCGCGGTGGCTCAAGCCTGTAATCCCAGCACTTTGGGAGGCCGAGACGGGCGGATCACGAGGTCAGGAGATCGAGACCATCCTGGCGAACACAGTGAAACCCTGTCTCTACTAAAAAATACAAAAACTAGCCGGGCGAGGTGGCGGGCGCCTGTAGTCCCAGCTGCTCGGAGGCTGAGGCAGGAGAATGGCATAAACCCGGGAGGCGGAGCTTGCAGTGAGCCAAGGTCCGGCCACTGCACTCCAGCCTGGGCGACAGAGCGAGACTCCGTCTCAAAAAAAAATAAAAATAAAAGAAGAGTGTATAAGGCTTCCAGTGAAAGACCAAGCTAATGCTGCTTAGCCAGCTGGGCAAAGAAAGTCTAGCTACCTTACACATAATAGGAATTTAAAATATCACTGACACATAGGAAATATCAAACCATGGGGAGGGTATAGATTTAGAGAGAAGAAATATGAGCAAGTCTTGGCTCTCTTACTTTCTAGCCAGGGGAGGCCACTCACTCCTTTGAATCTCACCTATAAAATGAAGGGGTTGACCAGATGTATCTCATCACAATGTAACCGTTGGTTTTATTTAGCAAGCAATGTACTCAACTCATTTCCATAACTTTCTTTGATTTAGCCTAACCCTGACCCAGTGGGTATAGGATAAGGGTTGTTGTCTGATGGATGTCTTTTTTGGGTAGTTTTTTTAAAAAGCAGCTTAAAATTTTATGGGTTTTTAAGGATCAGTCCAAAATATTCCTGTCTCAGTACAATAATCTGATATTTGCATCAAAAAGCTACATCAAAATATACTACTTGGGGCCGAGGCAGGTGGATCACTTGAGGTCAGGAGTTCGTGACCCCAGCCTGGCCAACATGGTGAAACCCCGTCTCTATTAAAATTACTAAAATGCCGGCATGGTGGCTCATGTCTATAATTCTAGCACTTTGGGAGACTGAGGCAGGAGGATTACCTGAGGTCAGGAGTTCAAGACCAGCCTGGCCAACATGGTGAAACCCTGTCTCTACTAAAAAAAAAAAAAAAAAATACAAAAAATTAGCCTGGTTCAGTGGCGTGCGCCTATAATCACAGCTACTTGGGAGGCTGAGGCAGGAGAATCACTTGAACCTAGGAGGTGGAGGTTGCAGCGAGCCAAGATCGTGCCACTGCATTCCAGCCTGGTCGACAAGAGCTTAACTCTATCTCCAGAAAACAAAAACAAAAACAAAAAAAGACAAAAAACATGCACCAAGAAATTGATCTTTAAAATCTGTTTTTGAAACTCAGGGCGGTTCTGACTAGAAGTGTTTCTCTGCCCGGAACACCTGCTCATCAGAACTCATTCTGAGTGTGCTTCTGCAGTGCTTTAGGGGTGGGCACATAGCCCGTTCTTGTGCATCACTGTGCGTGAGTCTGGTCTGTTGAACTTAGAATTATGTGTAAAAATCTGTCTGTGTGTCTTAAGTACTGGTGTTTTAAAAGAGGTGGTTGCATGGAGCACCTGTGTTGCTAGTCTTTTTCCTAGGAAATGATTCTTCTCTGAGCTTAAGGATCTCGTTCACATTGCAAAATAAAAATCTGTGGAAAATTAAGGACACTCAAGTTGTAATATTTCAGGGATATAACGATATTTCAATGAGAAAATGCTAATTATGGAGAGCTTTCCTTCCCCCAGCACCTGGAGCTTCTTAACCTGCTACCAACTAGCTGCGGATTTTCATAAATTGGACTATAAGAGGGGAAAAAAATCCCTCAGCAACTCAGCCACCAGGAAGATGATGGAAAGTGCCTGTCAGTCGCTTAAAAGCAAGAAAAGGAATACCTCAGCCGCCTCCCAAGATGCACGAAGCCTCCAGGAATATCAGCCAACCTGGGCTTTCTGCATGGAAAACAAAGCTGCCTAAATGGGTATGTTTTAAAACTCTAACTTCTGAGTTGCTCTCCTGGATATTTTCAAACATATCTTAAAAAGGCAGGTGGACTCAGTGGCTCACACCTGTAATTTCAACACTTTGGGAGGCTGAGGTGGGAGGATCGCTTGAAGCTAGGCGCTCGAGGTGTGGTGAACTATCATTGCACCTCGGCACTCCAGCCTGGGCGACAGAGTGAGATCCTGATTCTAAAAAAAAAGCAAAAACCAAAAAAAGGCCAGAGGCAGAAATACCTCACTGTTGTGGTTCATGATTCTATCACAGACATTAATGAAGCCTTCTGTCCACCCAAGGGGCACACCACTGTTTCCGCCTCCATCACTTGTAATTTGGCCCCAACGTTGCCAGCCCTCACTTGACATCTGGCTTGTGAGGATGACTTCTGTGGAGCTAGCTATTGTTTCTTCTGTCATTTTTAAACAATACTAGAGGACAGTGGGGAGGGGAGAGGGAATCACAGCTCCCACACAAGCAGATGCCTATTTGAGAGTGTGCAAAAGCAGTGTGACATTCTGGAAATAGTAGTCTCATTTCACTTCCTTGCCCATTCTTCACCATCAGTACAAATGACGTATTTTCTGACACTGGTTCAGGGTTTAAAACCTCAGGCTTTCAGAGTCTGCCCACATTTTTGAGAATTCTGTCTTAATGAATGTATGCCATGAAAAGCATTAACCATTACTTTCATTCTGTTCTGGTGAAACCACCCAGTGCTCTGCGCTTGTACAAAATCCTTTGGACTTTTAGTTGGGTGATAACTTTGCAAGTGGTTAAGCACTGTACAAATTAAACTTCAGTCATTCAGCAATGTTATTGAACACTTATATCTTCCCTTAATTTCCTTACTCTTCATATCTATGTTTTATGAAATTGAGGGCAGCACAGGTTAGCAAAAGTGGTTTGATCTTAGAATGCTTTTGTATTAATTCTGTGCAGAGTTTCTGGTAATTCACTCTCGCCATCTTAGCTATGTAATACCACAATTCCATAGATGGTGGTTGGACACCATGGGCTTAGGCACCACCTCCTCTCACTTCTGTTTGATGTTTTCAAGTGAAGTTAATTTACAGTAGGATATAGAAAGGGTAATGATTTGGGCAGAGAACTTGCTTTCCCTCTACCATATAATTGTGATTTTGACTCCACTTTTTGTGTTTTTTGTGTGTGTGTGTGTGAGACGAAGTCTCTGTCACCCTCATTGGAGTGTGGTGGCATGATCTCGGCTCACTGCAACTCCACCTCCCAGGTTCAAGCGATTCTCTTGCCTCAGCTTCCCTAATAGCTGAGACTACAGGTTATGTGCCACCACACCTGGCTAATTATGTAGTTTTAGTAAAGACAGGGTTTCACCATGTTGGCCAGGCTGGTCTCGAACTCCTGACCTCAAGTGATTCACCCACCTCAACCTCCCAAAATGCTGGGATTACGTGCCCGGCTTGATTTTGACTCTGTTGAAGTCGAAGACAAATGATCCAGCAGAGATATTATAAGGTCTTATCCTGATTCTCAAATTGTGTGGAAGACAAATATGACTTAAAAATGACATTAACACAAAAGAGTAAGTAGAGGCTGAGAAATGGGATTGGATGAGGCATGTACTCCATGTGGAATGCCTATTCAGTTAATCGAAGGGTGAAAATCTTGTTTGTAAAACAAACTGCTATAAAAATGGATACCTGGAGACCATATCCTGCTTCTCCCCCACAACTTTCAAATATTAATCTGAAAGGGAGAAATGAATGACCCAAAGGGGTCTTGAGGTAGAGAACCATGCTCTAGCTGTTTCTTGTTGGGCATGTGTGCATCTCAGCAGGAGGATGAATGGTGTCCTTCACCTATACAAGATTTTTAAGTTCCGGCCCGGCACAGTGGCTCATGCCTGTAATCCCAGCATTTTGGGAGGCCGAGGTGGGTGGATCACATGAAGTCAGGAGTTGGGGACCAGCCTGGACAACATGGTGAAACCCTGTCTCTACTAAAAATACAAAAATTATCCAGGCACAATGGCAGGCTCTTATAGTCCTAGCTACTCAGGAGGCTGAGGCAGGAGAATCGCTTGAACCTGGGAGGCAGAAGTTGTAGTGAGCTGAGATTGCACCATCACACTCCAGCCTGGGTGACAGAGTGAGACTCCATCTCAAAAAAAATAAAAGATTTTTAAGTTCCTGGGCTGCTGCTTGAGGTCTGAAGCCTCAAATGATGCAGCTAATGAGTGAGTCAACATGTTCCTTTTCTTCCCCTTATAAAAGGAGTAATACATTTAAAATGTAGAGGCTGGTTGCCAGCAGTGGCTTAGGTCTGTGAGGTCGAGGCTGATGAAGTGTACATATGTTGATTAAGTTTCAATCCTCTGCCTCCAGAAGGGCCTCGTCCCTCAGCCCAATGTCATGGATGGCATCTCCATGGCCTCTTCTGCCTGGATGGAGGTCCCAGGATCTCCATGCTGCCAGCTCCTATCCCTTGGCCATATATGGGGGCTCCCTTTGACATCTTCAGAGAATCCTGAGAACTTCTCCTGCAGCCTCCCTCTCCCAGTCTGTCTTAGTCTGTTCCTGCTGCTGCAACAGGAAACCTCAGACTAGGTAATTTATAAACAACAGACGTTTATTTCTCATCCTAGAGGCAGGGAAGTCCAAGATCAAGGCATCAGCAAATTCACTGTCTGTTGAGGACTCAGCCTCTGCTTCTAAAATGGTGCCTTGTTGCTGTGTCCTTGCATGTTGAAGGCAGAAGGGCAGAAGCAGATGATTGTGTTGGCTGTGTCCTCACATGGTGGAAGAGGTGGAAGAGGGAGGCAGCTCTCTGAAGCCTTTTTTTTTTTTTTTTTTTTTTGGAGACAGAGTTTTGCTCTCGTTGCCCAGGCTGGAGTGCAATGGCACGATCTTGGCTCACTGCAACCTCCACATCCTGGGTTCAAGTGATTCTCCTCCCTCAGCTTCCTGAGTAGCTGGGATTACAGGTGCCCACCACCACACCTGGCTAATTTTGTATTTTTTTAGTAGAGACAGGGTTTCTCCATATCGTTAAAGTTGGTCTTGAACTCCCGACCTCAGGTAATCTGTCTGCCTCAGCCTCCCAAAGTGTTGGGAGGCGTGAGCCACCATGCCTGGCCTGGAGCCTCTTTTATAAGGCCATTAATCCCATTAATGATGATGGCACCTTCATGGCCTATTACCTAACAAGGGTCTTGCCTCTTAATACGTTACATCACCTTGGGGGTTAATTTCCAGCACGTGAATTTTGGAGGAAGACATACGTCCAAACCATAGCACTATCTCATTTTGCTTTGAGTCTCTCTTTGCTTCTGGCCAAGGCATTTCAGTTTCTTCTCTCTTGCTTCAGAGATGAATAGTCTTCTTGGGCCCAGAGCTGCAGTGGTCTCCCTTTTCCTGTGGTGCCTTGTTTTTTTTTTTTTTTTGGAGACAGAATTTCACTCGTGTTGCCCGGGCTGGAGTGCAATGGCGTAATCTTGGCTCACTGCAACCCCCGCCTCCCGGGTTTGAGCGATTCCTCTGCCTCAGCCTCCCGAATAGCTGGGATTACAGGTGCCCGCCACCACACCCGGCTAATTTTTTGTTATTTTTAGTAGAAACAGGGTTTCACCATGTTAGCCAGGCTGGTCTTGAACTCCTGACTTCAGGTCATCTGCCCGCCTCGGCCACCTAAAGTGCTGGGATTACAGATGTGAGCTACCATGCCCGACTGGTGCCTTGTATTTTTGTTTTTAAATAGCTCAGGTCTTATTTTGCCCCTTCCTCTCCTCCTCCCCACTTTCCATCTCTTACTGCCCATGATCAGGTAGCAGGAAAGGTGGGTGCTTTCATGTGGATTGTCAGGTTGGTGAACTCTTGGGAGTCAAGTCAAGGCCTTGTCTAACTCATCTTCCCTCCTCTTAATTTCCTTGTTTTCGACTGGGCATAGTGGCTCATGCCTGTAATCCCAGCACTTTGGGAGGCTGAGGCAGGTGGATCACAAAGTCAGGAGTTTGAGATCAGCCTGGCCAACATGGTGAAACCCCGTCTCTACTAAAAAAACCCAAAAATTAGCTGGGCATGGTGGCATGCGCCAGTAATCCCAGCTGCTTGGGAGACTGAGGCAGGAGAATCACTTGAACCTGGGAGGCGGAGGTTGTAGTGAGCCGAGATTGTGCCAGTGCACTCCATCCTGGGCAACAGAGCAAGACTCCATCTAAAAAAAAAAAAAAAAAAAAAATTCCTTGTTTTCTTGCATCAAAATTTAAGAACACAAACTGTAAAATGTGAAAGGTCTGTGGGACAGTAGGGGTAAATTTCCGATAAAGTAGAAGTCAGAAGCCTGGCCTTGAGTGCCCTCTGCTATTTTCTAGTTGGAAAACCTTTGACAAGTGAGTTAACCTTTTTTGAGCTTCAATTTCCTCATTTTAAAAATAGACGTCATATTGATCTTATCTATAGGGCCACTAGAAAGATCAGCTGAGATAAGGTATACCTAAGAACTTTGCAAAGTGACTGAGCATGGTAGTTCAAGTCTATAATCCCAAAATTTGGGAAGCCAAGGCGGGTGGATTGCCTGCACGCAGGAGTTCGATACCAGCCTGGACAACATGGCAAAACTCTGTCTCTACACAAAATACAAAAGTTAGCTGGGCCTGGTGGTGCACGCTTGTAGTCCTAGCTATTTGGGAGGGTGAAGGCGGGAGGATCACCTGAGCATAGGAGGTTGCGGCTGCAGTGAGCTGTGATTGCACCACTGCACTCCAGCCTGGGTGTTAGCAAGACCCTGTCTCAGAAAAAGAAAAAATTATACATAAATGAAAACAAAAGAAGAGAAAGCTTTGCAAGTTCTAAAAAGAGCGAGTAACCTGTTTCAGGCAATATGCTAAGCACGTAGGAGAACAGTGAAAACAGTGCAGGAGGCCGGGCGTGGTGGTTCACGCCTGTAATCCCAGCACTTTGGGTGGCCGAGGCGGGGGATCACTTGAGGTCAGGAGTTCCAGACCAGCCTGGCCAACATAGTGAAACCCCATCTCTACTCAAAATACAAAATTAGCTGGGTGTGGTAGTGCATGCCTGTAATCCTGCCTATAATTTTAGTTATTTGGGAGGTTGAGGTGGGGGAATCGCTTGTACTTAGGAGTTGGAGGTAGCACCATTGCACTCCAACATGAGCAATAAGAGAGAAACGACATCTTAAAAAAAAAAAAAAGTGCAGGATTAAAAGTGGGAAGACCGGTTTGAATCCCAAACGTGGCATTTCTTAGCTGTGTGCTGTGTGACTTTGGTAAATTACTTAATCACTTAGAAGTTTATTTTCATCATTTCTAAAATAGGGACAATAACGTGAGGCAAAGTGTAATGCTATTGCTAGATATCAAAAATTACCATGTGTTGTACAAATGTTAGCTGTTTCACTATTATTCTCCAAAATTATTTAGTGTAGTGATATAGAGAATAATTTTTGGATATATTTAAAAGTACCATACTGTTTGAATCCTGGGAAATGAACTATTTCTTGCAACCTCTTTTGGAATCTAGACATTAATGTAAGGAGACTGGCCAAGTTTCTTTATCTTCCACATAAAATAAAGTTCACTTGATTAAGTGTATTATTTTATTTTATTTTTTTTCCCAGGATCTTGAGATACAGGAAAAGTTTTCTATCTCATATTTAGCAAACCTAATTCACTACCTGTGGTACAACTTTTAAACCCTTTAGTATTTTAATGTTTACATTTTTAAAAGGGAGGTAAAAAATTTTGGGGTGGCTGTAAAGGTAAATTGAGATAAGTTAAGGATAGATTTTGGAAACTTGAAAGTTAACATATTTTATTGCCATCTTTTCAATATATTTTGTAACAAATATAAAACTTTTGTCCAAACGTACTTTGTTTAGGACAGGCTTAAAAATACTAAAAAACTAAAATGAATTAGGTTCTTTCATTATTTAAAATTATTTCAATTTAAAGGTTTGTTTCATTAAAGTAGCCTTGACTTTCACAGTTCAAAATAATGTTAATATAAAATACAGTTGAAATAATCTTTCTAAATAACGGAAACAGAAGTTTTAATATTGAAATTTTATATATCGAATAACCTATTAGTAAAATTTATAATGTTTCAACCAGAAACAGAGAAATCAACAAAAACATGGAATTTTTTTTTTTTTTTTTGAGACAAAGTTTCGTTCCATCACCCAGGCTGGAGTGCAGTGATGGGATCTCAGCTCGCTGCAACCTCCACCTCCTGGGTTCAAGCAATTCTATTGCCTCAGCCAACTGAGTAGCTGAGACTACAGGCGCCTGACACCACGCCTGACAAATTGTTATATTTTTAGTAGAGACAGGGTTTCATCATATTGGCCAGGCTGGTCTCGAGTTCCTGACTTCGTGATCCACCTGCCTTGGCCTTCCAAGGTGCTGGGATTACAGGCGTGAACCACATGCCCGGCCAAAACCACGCAATTTTAAGGAGTACTCAGACACGTCAGTGTATCACACATCAAACAGATACCAAATAAGAATGCTGAGGATTTGATCAATGTAATTAATAAGTAGAATTAAGAGCTACATTGTATTTTGTATGCCACTGAGAATGGAACCTTTCAAATGCACAAGATTTATTTCCAAGAGTTCATCATGTCTTTGTTTTCATTAGTTTTAAATGGCTGGATAAATAGGTGATTCTTTACCATTAAGTTTATAATAGTTGAGTTCTACTCTTCTAATCTTCTATTCTTAGAATAGGTGTATAGGGCTCTGGCTGAAACAAGTGGCTTTGAACAGCTGGGTGTGGTGACTCATGCCTGTAATCCCAGGACTTCGGGAACCCGAGATGAGCGGATCACTTGAGGTCAAGAGTCCGAGACCAGCCTGGCCAACGTGGAGAAACCCTGTGTCTACTAAAAATACAAAATTTAGCCAGGTGTGGTGGCAGGCACTTGTAATCCCAGCTACTAGGGAGGCTGAGGCAAGAGAATCACATGAACCTGGTAGGCGGAGGTTGCAGTGAACCAAGATCGCGCCACTGCACTCCAGCCTGGGCAACAGAGCAAGACTCTGTCTCAAATAAATGAATGAATGAATGAATGAATGAATGAATGAAAACAAGAGGATATGAACACTTCTTCAGTCTCATGAGACTGAACTTTTGCCACCAGTTACCACCCCTACCCCCACCCCCAGCCTTTTCTAGTCTGCATAGAACTTTGGGGAAGGGTTGAGGAGGAGAAAGTCTCTTCAGCTTTATAGAGGGGACATGGGAGAGACAATTCCAAGAGACACTTGCCATGAGGATTGGGGTGCCTGCAGGCAGGCAGCATTAGCATTGGATTTTCTGCCAGGTGCGGTGGCTCACGCCTGTTATCCCAGCACTTTGGGAGGCCGAGGCGGGCGGATCACAAGGTCAGGAGATCGAGACCATCCTGGTGAACACGGTGAAACCCCGTTTCTACTAAAAATACAAAAAAAAAAAAAAAAAATTAGCCGGGCATGGTGGCGGACTACAGGGTCGCAGCTATTTGAGAGGCTGAGGCAGGAGAATGGTGTGAACCCGGGAGGCGGAGCTTGCAGTGAACCGAGATCGCGCTACTGCACTCCAGCCTGGGTGACAGAGCCAGCCTTTGTCTCAAAAAAAAAAAAAAAAAAAAAAGCATTGGATTTTCTGGTTGAGTGACTGCTCAGGCTGACTTGCCAACCTGCCCCTATGCCTCTCTGGGTTGGGAGAAGAGAATGAAGAACAGCAAGAAGAGGACTGTCAATGGAGCAGCCCACATATCTCCCTTTTAGTTTGGCAAGGATATGCATGGTCTCCAAGGGTGAAGTGGACACTGGCAATGGCAGTTGGTCCTGAGCCATCTTGTTGGAACTATCCCTAAGTGGCTGGCTTTTGGTAATGGGAGCCAAGGGGTGGGTGGAGGAGCCAGACCTATATCAGGGAAGCTGTGCAGTGAGGGGCTACCATAAGACCCTCAGAGGAATTCACATCCCAGCCAGCATTATCCAGAGACGCAATCGTGGCCACTTATGCAGGGAGACATTTGCCTTTCTCTCCCTACCAGTTCCTCGTGGGAGGAGGATACACTGGAGGCGGGGGAACGAGAAAGAAATGTGTAAAAGGCTATAACCCAGCCCTTCCTGTTTAGAGTCCAAGTAACAGCTGTGCCTGACCAAGGCAGGAACTTACAGAAAACCAAAATTGAATTTGAGAATAAAAATGTAAATTGATCAGGCTGGGCATGGTGGCTCACGACTGTAATCCCAGCACTTTGGGAGGCTAAGGCAGGTGGATCACCTGAGTTCGGGAATTTGACACCATCCTGACCAACATGGAGAAACCATGTTGCTAATAAAAATACAAAATTAGCCGGGCGTGGTGGCGCATGTCTGCTGAGATCATGCTATTGTACTCCAGCCTGGGTGATAAGAGCGAAACTCCATCTCAAAAAAAGGGAAATTGATCAGGAATATAATCACCAAAAGTATGACCCCTAAATTATGAGATCTGCCTAAGCTGTCATTACAGATGGGAAAGGGGTTTATGAATAGCAATTTGGGGCCGAGCACTGTGGCTTATGCCTGCAATCCCAGCACTTTGGGAGGCCAAGGTGGGTGGATCACCTGAAGCTGAGAGTTCGAGACCAGCATGGTGAGACCCTGTCTCTACTGAAAATACAAAAATTAGCTGGGTGTGGTGGCAGGTGCCTATAATCTCAGTTACTCGGGAGACTGAGGCAGGAGAATTGCCTAAACTAGAGAGGTGGAGGTTGCAGTAAGCTGAGGTCATGCCATTGCACTCCAGCCTGGGCAACAAGAGCAAAACTTAAAAAAAAAAAAAAAAAAAGTAGTCATTTGGGGGCGGGGCTTTCTGGCTCACACCTGTAATCCCAGCACTTTGGGAGGCCGAGATGGGCAGATCACTGGAGTCTAGGAGTTTGAGATCAGCCTGCACAATATAGAGAAACCCTGTCTCTACAAAAATTACAAAATTTAGCTGGACATGGTGGTGCATGCCTGTAGTCCCAGCTACTTGGGAGGCCGAGGCAGAAGAATTGCTTGAGCCTGAGGGGTGGAGGTTGCAAGATCTCACCACAGCATTCTAGCCTGGATGGCACAGTGAGACCCTGTCTCAAGAAAAGATAGCCTTGATGTGATTAAAGTAAGACCATTTCATGTTAATTGCCCACTGAGAGGATAACACTCAAATGAACCCAGTTTCAGATTCTCCTTTTTACCTCATTATGATATCAGATATTCATCCTCTATCCAAATTCATCCCAGAAGAGTTGGTATTAAGTACTTAGCTTCTAGGAGCTTTGTTATTAGGCCTGGAGCCCTTGACATTATGTATGGTGTGAAGTGTATGTAAAGATGAAAAGATGACTCAAGGCAGTAGGTGTTTGCTTAAGTGAATTATTTGTGATAATTGCATGGCCTCTGTACACAAATGGAAATATCTTCATTTTAAAAATTGGGTTTGCATTGTCAACAGTGTGTGGGACAGCTCCTGAGACACCTAAAAGATATATGATAGACAAAGGAACACTGAGAGATGCTTATAACTACTGAGTTGAAGGAGCCATCCTCCAAGTAGAGGACTGTAAGCGTTATGATACCATGTCAACACAGCTTAATAAAATGCTACTTTACAAAGGGAGAAATAGATACAAAATATCATTCCTAATGTTTTCCAGAAAGTCAGTGAATGAACTGAGAAGTGGATCCAGGATTTCCTGTATCAGCACCATAGGTTTTATCATTTATATAATCCTTTTTTCTGTCACTGTCAAGATTTTAAAGGGGGATTATGGTTTGATTTAAAGAGAGTAGGCAATTCAGGCATACCACACAAAGCTGTTAAATCTCAGAGGCTTGAGATTTCTTGGCTCCTTTTAAGTTTTGGAAGCAGAGCACTCCTAGGGAATGCTATTCGGAATTGGCTTCATGGAGAAAATGTAGCTTTTGGGCAGTTAGCTTTTGAAGCTGAGAGAGGATAATAGGTTGGTGAACAAGAAGGCGAAAGTTGCTTCAGGTTTGAAAAATAAAGGAGTGAGGAGGTGATAGTCTCGTGAAGACTCTCATTGTAATAGTTCTTTGCAGGACCAAGTGGTTCTCCAGATCCAGCTCAATTTTCCCGAGTGCATTTTCTGAGTTGTGATAAAACCCAGGTACCCTCTCACGGAGTGACTATTTCTTTGTGCCCAATTGCTAGGGCTGTGCTATCATCTTGGCCAACTGCCCATTTCCTTTGGGTCTGAAAGAACAGTTCAATTTAAATCGGATTGTATAGATTTAGAACTTGGAGAAAAGAAAAGTATCTGGAGTGACTTTTTGTTTGTTTGTTTGTTTTTGAGACGGAGTCTCGCTCTGTCACCCAGGCTGGAGTGCAATGGCACGATCTCAGCTCATTAAAACCTCTGCCTCCTGGGTTCAAGCAGTTCTCCTGCCTCAGCCTCCAAATAGCTGGGACTATAGGCGCATGCCACCACGCCCGGCTAATTTTTTTGTATTTTTAGTAGAGATGGGGTTTCACCATGTTGGCAAGGATGGTCTCGATCTCTTGACCTTGTAATCTGCCTGCCTTGGCCTCTCAAAGTGCTGGGATTACAGGCGTGAGCCACTGCGCCTGGCCAACTTTTTTTCTTTTTCTACCTCCTACTATGAGAGATCCCATCTTTGATGGATGACTCAGAATTCAAATTACACCTAGAAGCAAACATATCAGGCTTGAGGGTAGAGAGGGAGAAAAGAACAACTGTCCCATCTGTGTTTCATCCTGAGTGGGAGGTTCAAATCTAGGTATTGGCAGAATGAGATAAAGGAAGGAGAGATTGAGAAAGAGTGGAAGTGGGATGGAAAGTTATTAAGGGAAGGCATTCCGGGACAGTCTTCACCCACTCAAGAGATTACAGGATGCCATGGAAGAACTGAGCCACCTCTGTAGGCTGCACCTCAGGCCCTGTGCAGACTAATGTTTTTATTGCTTAACAGGTATTGAGTCACCTTGTTAAATGCCATCCCTAATATAGAGATGGGCTTATTCCTTGCCCCAAAGCTATTGGGAGCTGAGTTAGGAAGACAGGTCACACACACAGGTCCCAACACCACACAAGAATGGTGCTCCTGTCATTCTCTTAAGTGGTTTGCCAGGTGGAATGAAGTTATCTTGCTGGGAGTCCTCTGCCAGAGAGTTCAATCTGATGAGAAATTTGAAATTTGATGGCAACTACATTGCATCAATAGTAAGGGTTTTGGGAAGCGTTCACTTTGCTACATGTTGAGAGAGACTTGATTCTTGGCACCGAGGAAGAGAGCTAATGGCCCTCACCCTGCACGTGCTTGAGTGTGAAGTGGTTGAAACAGAATTTTCTTTTTTTGCGTTTTCATTTTAGATGATATTTTGATAGGGTCATAAGAATAGTGCTTCCTACCTAGGCCCATTGCTAATACCACCGTATTAAGTCTTCTTAGAAGCCCACGAACGTGCCGGCTAAAAACTCCTAGGTGCTCCCTGTGCTAGACATAGGGGGACATATAAATGGTTTTGAATTTCAGTTTCTGTGTCAGTGAGAATTCTGTGCCAGAAAAGAGCATCTGCTCTTTATTTTACAGATGAGGAAATTTACTCCCAGAGAGAGTGTGATTTGCCCCCTCCCTTGAGATTAGCCGACAGAGTCAATAAGAAAAATCTAGGTCTTCTGATTCAGTCCAGTGCCTTTCTCTGTATGTCGCACTGTTTCCCTCATTATCTTGAGATTTGCTGGAGCCACAGGACTACATAATGGTTGTGCGTATGTGGATTTGAGTGCCACAGTTGAATTAACTCATGTCAATCTCAGTCCCAAGTCTGTTCCCACAACACGTGGTAAATCGTCACTCCTTGTGGTCTCAGAATTGGGTGCCTGGAGGATATCATAATCACCCGGAATAGTTTTTTCTGTTGCTGCCTGGTGCACACATCTCCTCTGCCTTGACTTGTCTGAAGTCTTTTCCTCTTTGAGGCAGGGACTGATGGGGTGGAGCCCAGCTGTTCAAGTGCAAAGGCATGCAGCCTTAAGCTGAGCCTAATTTCAGCCCATTGAGTAGTACTAATTTTGACTCAATATATTTTTGAAAAACCAGGCCATACGGAATTTTTTTTTTTTTTTTTTTTTTTTTGAGACACAGTCTCACTCTGCTGCCCAGGCTGAAGTGCAGTGGCATGATCTTTGCTCACTGCAACTTCCGCCTCCCAGATTTGAGCGATTCTCCTGCCTCAGCCTCTCAAGTAGCTGGGATTACAGGCACGTGCCACCACACCCAGATAATTTTTATGTTTTAGTAGAGGTGGGGTTTCACCATGTTGGCCAGGCTGGTCTCGAACTCCTGACTTCAGGTGATGTTCCTGTCTCAGCCTCCCAAAGTGCTGGGATTACAAGAGTGAGCCACCGTGCCCAGCCCAGGGTATAGTTTTAAGGCAAACGTAGTTCTGTTTTAAGAACGCTGGTTTGAGGTGCACTGAGATTTAGCAGGGAAGGGTATTTATTACCGTGGACCTGGTGATGAGGACTCCATTGTGTCTTCTCTGAGCTAGAACTTCTCTTTTGAATTGGCTTCATGCTTCAAACTCATGACCTCTCTTACCTTATTGGTTGGCAGGTTTTGTGCAATGGATTTTATCAGTAAGGAACTACATTTAAATCTTGCAGTTAGATAATGTGATTACTTAAGGGGACTTTCACTATTTTAGGCTGGGACTCCAATCAAATAAATCCCAGGCCCTGCCCAATCCGTGTGCTCAAAATTTTCGAGTTTTTGGTTGTGATGGGTCACCCTTTGTATATTCTTACTGTAGTGCACAATGCAAAATGTATCAAGATAATTAATTGGATTTAGGTGTTCACAGTGCTATTATGGAACATTACTCCTTTTAGTGTGACACGCATTAGGCTCTGTCACTTGTGTCATGCTAGCCTGATTAGCGCCTCTTCCTAGGGCTGTACCCTGACTCTTTTTTTTTTTTTTTTTTGAGATGTAGTCTCACTGTGTCACTCAGGCTGGAGTGCAGTGGTGCGATCTTGGTTCATTGCAACCTCTGCCTCCTGGGCTCAAGCAGTTCTCCTGCCTCAGCCTCCCTAGTAGCTGCGATCACAGCCACCATGCCTGGCTAATTTTTGTATTTTTAGTAGAGACAGGGTATCACCATGTTGGCCAGCCTGGTCTTGAACTACTGACCTCAAGTGATCTGCCCACCTTGGCCTCCCAAAGTGCTGGGATTACAGGTGTGAGTCACTGCACCCGGCCCCCTGACTCAGAGAAGAAATGTTCTGTTTTCTAGAAGCATTTTCTAACTTCTCAAGGGGGCAACCAAAGTTTACTTTCGTTGTTCTTCTGTACGTGTGCCTGGTTTCCTGAAGTCCTTTGCTTGGGAACAACTCACTCAGTGAGACTGCCTGGGGTATTGTAGCCTCAGGTGTTGGTGTTGTAGGGTTTTCTGTGCTTGCCCTTCTGCCACAACCTCTGCAGTTTCTCATTTCCTGCTCTGCTCCCTGAGTCCCAGGTACTGGTTGCTCATTTGGCTTTATTGCCTATCAGAGGCATGGGCAGGTGGCATTGCAACACCTCTGCCTTTGTTTCTTCCTTCTTCCCACGAGGGCTGGGAGAACAGGAGGGAGAGGAGGCAAAGGGGAGCACGGGTGCTGATTGCCCATTAATTTAAACACAGGAGAAGGGTAACTGGAAACAGGCTTCCTTTCTGACCCTACAAAGCCTCTTTTCTCCTCTTTTCTGCTGTAGGCCCTTCATTCCTCTTTCTTGCTTAGGTTCTATATCTTATGGGATTTCTTACTTTAGGTATATAGGGACTCTCTAAAAATGTTTCTATAGGCTGGTCTGGAAACCTAATCGCTGTTTATGATATTGTTTCTTTGTGAAGCTGTCTTATGAGATCTAGATAAATTGCAAACACTCCTTAGGAATATGAACCATCTGCACGTTTTGGTAAGTAAACGTATCCTTTGTTTTTGGGTCTTTTTAAATTTGTCTGCACTTCATTTTGGAGTCTAGAGTTGTGACATGTAGTTTTAAAGATATCAGAGGGCACAAAGTGTATTCTTTCCTGGCATTAAATCTCATTTGCCACCTCCCCGCGCTTCTAAGATCTCTACATTTTCCTTTCCGTGGGTATCTTTCAGAGGATCATGTTTTGGCCTTTGGATAATTCTGCTTTTGGAATACAGCATGTGGCTGGGGACTTGCTTTAAAGTGCTATGCAGAGTTTTCTCCTTTTAGAATGCATTTTTTTTCCCCCTTGGTTGACTTCACTAAATACTGCAAACCTAAGAAGAGTCCCATGGTTGCAGATCTGGTATCGATTATCATTAATTCTTCTCTTTATGACTCTGACACTTAAATACACATTTAGAAACAAACCAAATAAACATTAAATGGCATAACTAGATTTTGGACTTGGGTGGTCCAGTGAGTTTCAACATGTGCTTAGTTTAGAAAGGTGGTTATAAAAACACTCCATTTAACTACCCCATTAAATGATTGGAATATATTTTTAAAAATTTTTAAATGCATGAGTTCAGATATTTTTAAAAAGAAACTTGGAATTATTTATAATATATTCTCGTACAAATTAGCTGAAAAGGGAAAGTAAATTTTGCTTATATGGGTGCTTAGTCTCTGTGTTTCAGTTTGGCTGGTTGATGGATTGGTCTCTAGCCGTGTGGCTTTGGTGAAGTCACTCAAGTCTCTGAGCTTTGGTCTCTTCAGTTGTGACAGAGAGTATTTCCCAGTTGATTCCCAGGCTCTCTCCCACTTTGGAAATGCTCGAACTCTGCAATTCTGTGAATTTAAAATTTGATATTTAAAATAATCATGTGAAGCAGAAGATATACTTACTTACTCAGCCATGGAAGTGGGGAGATGGCAAGTTCTGGAATGATCAAAAAAGGTTTAGGAATGGTGTATAATCCTGAGCCTTGTCTACAAAGTCAATCCTTCTTTGTTACCCTGTTTATTGAACTGTACGTATGGTTGGGACAATAGATGGGGCATCTGGAAAAAAATATTAAAAAAAAAAAGTATGGGCAGAGACGATGCCTCAGGACCTTAAATGTGTTGTCATACAGTGTTCAGTGATAGTGCTGTTAAACGCAGTGCTCTATGATTCAGCCCTATTAGAAGCATTTTGGATTTGGCCCAATGGTGTTTTGGTGGTTTTTGGATTATGTGTTAGGAGTCAGAGCGTCTAGAGTAATTCTTGGCATTGGATCATCATGGCGGACAGGAAGCAGGACTAGATTGCAGCTCCAGACAGAGCAGCTTGCGGAAGCTCGCATTGTGAATTTTAGCTCCAGATAGACTGCAAGAAAAAACCAGCCATCCCGAGAGGACCCACAGACCCTCTGAAGGAAGTGGACTGCTCCTGCAGGAGTCAGGAGACACCCTAAATACTGTGAGTGCCCTAACTGTGGAAGTGGGAAAGGGAGACCCTCCTCTCCCAAACACACCCCCACTGGAGCTGAAGGTCTGTTTGTGGGAGAAGTTTCTGACTTTACCTGGAGCTGAGTCAATTTAGAGAGCCGAGTGAAATACAGGGGTAGAGGAAGCAGCAGAAGGGCCCTGGGAGCTCGCTGTGTCCCTTAGCAGGCCATTCCTGCCTGGCACCACAGAGATCCATTGGGAAGGTGACCAGAGGAGGAGCAGGTAAAACTCCACTGGGAGAAGGAACTCTCTAGCCAAACTTTGTAACAATTTGAACAGGACAAGAAGCCTCCTGGTCAGAACTTGGGGGAGAGTGCAAATCTAGTGTATAGACACCACAGGCTGGGGAAGAACCAAGCCTTTTTCTTTTGCAGCTGGGAGGCAGGTAGCCCAGGGCAAGTTTTCAAGCCCGTGGTGCCCTGTACATGGAAACAGACTTGGGGCTATTGGCAGGGGGCATGATGGGAGTGAGACGGGCCCTTCAGTTTGCGGGGGAGCTGGGTAAGGCCTGTGACTGCCGGCTTTCCCCCACATTCCTGACAACCAGCATGACTCAGCAGAGGGAGCCATAATCCTCCTACGTACACAACTCCAGTGACTTGGGAATCTCATCCCCATCCCCCACAGCAGCCACAGTAAGACCTGCACATGGAGAGAGTGAGCTCAAACACACCTAGCCCCACCCCTACCTGATGGTCTTTCCCTACTCACCTTGGTAGCAGAAGACAAAGGACATATAATATTGGGAGTTCTAGGGCCAGTCCCTCTCTACACAACTATAGCTGATGCTGTCTGGAAAGTGCCACCTGCTAGCTGGAGGCCAACCAGCAAAAAACCAGAGCATTAAACCACCAAAGCTAAGGACCCCCACAGAGTCCATTGTACACCCCTGCCACTTCCACTGGAACAGGTGCTGGTATCCACGGCTGAGAGACCCATAGACGGTTCACATCACAGGACTCTGTGCAGACAATCCCCAGGACCAGCCCAGAGTCAGGTAGACTTGCTGGGTGGCTAGACCCAGAAGAGAGACAACAATCACTGCAGTGTGGCTCACATGAAGCCACATCCCTAGGAAAAGAGGGAGAGTACTACATTAAGGGAACACTCCGTGGGACAAAAGAATCTAAACAAGGCCGGGCGCGGTGGCTCAAGCCTGTAATCCCAGCACTTTGGGAGGCCGAGACGGGCGGATCACGAGGTCAGGGGATCGAGACCATCCTGGCTAACACGGTGAAACCCCCTCTCTACTAAAAAATACAAAAAACTAGCCGGGCGAGGTGGTGGGCGCCTGTAGTCCCAGCTACTCGGGAGGCTGAGGCAGGAGAATGGCGTAAACCCGGGAGGCGGAGCTTGCAGTGAGCAGAGATCCGGCCACTGCACTCCAGCCTGGGCGACAGAGCGAGACTCCGTCTCAAAAAAAAAA
>NC_037671.1:24929765-24966697 GCF_003255815.1 Theropithecus gelada
AAAAAAAAAAAAAAAAAAAAACTCCTTAAAAAAAAAAAAAAAAAAAAAAAAAAAAAAAAAAAAAAAAAGAATCTAAACAACAGCCTTCAGCCCTAGACCCTCCCTCTGACACAGCCTACTCAAATTAGAAGGAATGAGAAAGCTAAACTTGGTAATATAATCAAACAAAGCTCTTCAACACCCTCAAAAAAATCACACTAGTTCACCAGCCATGGATCCAAACCAAGAAGAAATCCCTAATTTACCTGAAAAAGAATTCAGGACGTTAGTTATTAAGCTAATCAGGGAGGGGCTAGAGAAAGGTGAAGTCCAATAAATGGAAATCCAAAAAATGATACAAGTGAAGGGAGAAATATTCAAGGAAATATATAGCTTAAAGAAAAAAACAATCAAAAATTCAGGAAACTTTGGACACACTTTTAAAAATGTGAAATGCTGTGGAAAATCTCAGCAATAGAATTGAACTAGTAAAAAAAAGAAATTCAGGACTCCAAGACAAGGTCTTCGAATTAACACAATCCAACAAAGACAAAGAAAAAAGAATAAGAAAATACAAATAAAGTATCCAAGAAGTCTGGGATTATGTTAAATGACTAAACTTAAGAATAATCAATGTTCCTAAGGAAGAAGATAATTCTAAAAGCTTGGAAAACATATTTAGGGGAATAATTGAGGAAAACTTCCCTGGTCTTGCTAGAGACCTAGACATCCAAATACAAGAAGCAAAAAGAACACCTGGAAAATTTGTTGCAAAAAGATCACCGCCTAGGCACATTGTCATGAGATTATCTAAAGTTAAGACAAAAGAATCTTAAGAGCTGTGAGACAGATGTACCAGGTAGCCTATGAAGGAAAACCTATCAGATTAACAGCAGATTTCTCAGCAGAAACCCTACAAGCTAGAAGGGACTGGGGCCCCATCTTCAACCTCCTCAAACAAAAAATTACCAGCCAAGAATTTTGTATCCAGTGAAACTTAGCATCATATATGAAGGAAAGATATAATTGTTTTCAGACAAACAAATGCTGAGAGATTTCGCCATTACCAAGCCACAACTAAAAGAGCTGCTAAAAGGAGCTCTAAATCTTGAAACAAATCCTGGAAACATATCAAAACAGAACCACCTTAAAGCGTAAATCACACAGGACCTATAAAACAAAAATACATGTTAAAAAGTAAAAACAAAGAACAAAATAGCCAAGTACACAGGCAACAAAAACATAATGAATGCAAGGGCACCCCACATTTAAATACTAACATTGAATGTAAATGGCCTAAATGCTCCACTTAAAAGATACAGAACCCCAGAATAGATAAGAACTCACCAGCCAACTTTCTGCTGAGTTCAGGAGATTCACCCAACACATAAGGACTCATATAAACTTAAAGTAAAGGGGTGGAAAAAGGCATGTCATGCAAATGGACACCAAAAGTGAGCAGGGATAGCTATTTTTACATCAGACAAAACAAATTTTAAAGCAACAGCAGTTAAAAGAGACAAAGAGGGATGTTATATAATGATAAAAGGCCTTGTCCAACAGGAAAATATCACAATCCTAAACATATATGCACTTAATACTGGAGTTTCCAAATTTATAAAACAATTACTAAGACCTAAGAAATGAGATAGACAGCAACACGGTAATAGTGGGGGACTTCAGTATTCCAAGGATAGCACTAAACAAGTCATCAAGACAAAGTCAACAAGGAAACAATGGATTTAAACTATACCTTGGAACAAATGGACTTAACAGATATTTACAGAACATTTCATCTGGCAACCACAGAATACACATTTTGTTCAACAACGCATGGGACTTTCTCCAAGACAGATCATATGATAGGCCACAAAACAAGCCTCAATACATTTAAGAAAAGAAATTATATCAAGCACTCTCTCAGACCACAGTGGAATAAAACTGGAAAATCAACTCCAAAAGGAACCTTCAAAACCATGCAAATACATGGAAATTAAATAACCTGCTCCTGAATGAGCATTGGGTCAAAAATGAAATCAAGATGGAAATTTAAAAAATCTTCGAACTGAATGACAGTAATGACACAACCTATCAAAACCTCTGGGATATAGCAAAGGCAGTGCTAAGAGGAAAGTTCATAGGCCTAAGTGCCACACCAAAAAGACTGAAAGAGTACCAACTGACATTCTAAGGTCACACCTCAAGCAACTAGAGAAACAAGAACAAACCAAACCCAAACCCAGCAGAAGAAAAGAAATTACCAAGATCAGAGCAGAACTAAATGAAATTGAAACAAACAAACAAACAAACACAAAATGCAAAAGATAAATAAAACAAAAAGCTGGTTCTTTGAAAAGATAAATAAAATTGATAGAATAGCAAGATTAACCAAGAATAGAGAAAATCCAAATAACTTCATTGAGAAACAAAACAGGAGATATTACAACTGACACCTCTGAAATACGAAAGATCATTCAAAGCTCCTATGAACACCTTTACGCACATAAACTAGAAAACCTAGAAGAGGTGGGCAAATTCCTGGAAAAATACAACCCTCCTGGCTTACATGAGAAAGAATTAGATACCCTGAACAGACCAATAACAAGCAGCGAGACTGAAATGGTAATTAAAAATTACCAAAAAAAAAGTCCAGGACCAGATAGATTCACAGCAGAATGCTACCAGACATTCAGAGAAGAACTGGTACCAATCCTTTTGACACTATTCCACAAGATAGAGAAAGAAGGAACCCTCCCTAACTCATTTTATGAAGCTAACATCACCCTAATACCAAAACCGGGAAAGGTCATAACCGTAAAAGAAAACTGCAGACCGATATCCTTGATGAACATTGATGTTAAAATTCTTAACAAAATACTAGCTAACCGAATCCAACAACATATCAAAAAGATAATCCACCATGATCCAAGTGGGTTTCATACCAGGGATACAGGGAAGGTTTACATATGCAAGTCAATAAATGAGATACACCACATAAACCGAATTAAAAACAATCACATGATCATCTCAATAGATGCAGAAAAAGCATTAGACAAAATCCAGCATCCTTTATGACTAAAACTCTCAGGCCAAGCATGGTGGCTCACGCATGTAATCCCAGCACTTTGGGAGGCCAAGGCAGGTAGATCACCATGTTAGGTGTTCAAGACTGGTCTAGCCAACATAGTGAAACCCCATCTCTGGTAAAAAGACAAAAAAATTAGCCGGGTATGGTGGCGTGCGCCTGTAATCCCAGCTACTCAGGAGGCTGAGGCAGGGGAATCGTGTGAACCCAGGAGGCAGAGGTTGCAGTGAGCCAAGATTGCACCATTGCACTCCAGCACGGGTGACAGTGCGAGATTCCCTATCAAACAAACAAACAAAAAACTCTCAGCAAAATCGCCCATACAAGGGACATACTTTAATGTAATAAAAGCCATCATGACAAACCAATAGCCAGCATAATACTGAATGGGGAAGAGTTGAAAGCATTCCCTCTGAGAACTGGAACAAGGCAAGAATGCCCACTCTCACCACTCCTCTTCAACATAGTACTGGAAGTCCTGGCCAGAGCAATCAGAAAACAGAAATAAAGGGTATCCAAATTGGTGAAGAGGAAGTCAAACTGTCACTGTTTGCTGACGATATGATCATACCTTGAAAACCCTAAGGACTCCTCTGGAAAGCTCCTAAAACTGATAAAAGGATTCAGCAAGGCCTGGCGCGGTGGTTCACGCCTGTAATCCCAGCACTTTGGGAGGCCGAGGCAGGTGGATCACGAGGTCAAGAGATCGAGACCATCCTGGCCAACATGGTGAAACCCTGTCTCTACCCAAAATGTAAAAATTAGCTGGGCGTGGTGGCATGCACCTGTAGTCCCAGCTGCTCAGGAGGCTAAGGCAGGAAAATCACTTGAACCTGGGATGCGGAGTTTGCATGAGCCTAAATTGCGCTACTGCACTTCAGCCTGGCGTCAGAGTAAGACTCTGTCTAAGAAAAAAAAGCAGCAAAGTTTCCAGATACAAGATTAATGTGCACACATCAGTAGCTCTTCTATACACCAACAGTGACCAAGCAGAGAATAAAATCAAGAACTCAATCCCTTTTACAATAGCTGCAACAAAACAAAACAAAACTTAGGAATATACCTAACCAAGGAGTTGAAAGACCTGTACAAGGAAAACTACAGAACACTGCTGAAAGAAATCATACACAACACAAACAAATGGAAACACATCCCATGCTCATGGATGGATAGAATCAATACTGTGAAATGACCATATTGCCAAAAGCAATCTGCAAATTCAATGCAATCTCTGTCAAAATACCACCATCATTCTTCACAGAATTAGAAAAAACAATTCTAAAATTCATATGGAACCAAATAAGAGCGCACACAGCCAAAGCCACACTAAGCAAAAAGAACAAATCTGGGCTGGGTGCTTACGCCTGTAATCCTACCTCTTTGGGAGGCTGAGGCAGTTGGAACACTAGAGGTCAGAAGTTCAAGACCAGCCTGGCCACCATGGCGAAACCCCCATCACTACTAAAAATATAAAAATTAGCTGGGTGTGGTGGCGGGCGCCTGTAATCCCAGCTACTTGGGAAACTGAGGCAGGAGAATTGCTTGAACCCAGGAGGTGTAGGTTGCAGTGATCAGAGATCGCACCACTGTACTCCAGCCTGGGTGACAGAGTGAAACTCCATCTCAAAAACAAAAAACAAATGACAGAACAAAACAAAACAAAAAAACAAGAACAAATCTGGAGGCATCATACTACCTGATTTCAAACTATACTATAAGGCCATAGTCACTAAAACAACAACATGGTACTGGTATAAAAATAGGCACATAGAGCAATGGAACAAAATAGAGAACCCGGAAATAAACACAAATACTTTACAGCCAACTGATCTTTGACAAAGCAAACAAAAACATAAAGTGGAGAAAGGGCACCCTTTTCAACAAATGGTGCTGGCATAATTGGCTAGCCACATGTAGGAGAAGAAACTGGATCCTCATCTCTCACCCTATACAAAAATCAGCTCAAGATGGATTAAGAACTTAAACCTAAGACCTGAAACTATAAAAATTCTAGAAGATAACATTGGAAAAACCCTTCTAGATGTTGGCTGAGGCAAGGATTTCATGACCAAGAACCCAAAAGCAAATGCAATAAAAACAAAGATAAATAGCTGGGACCTAATTAAATGAAAGAGCTTTTGCATGGCAAAAGGAAC
This sequence comes from Theropithecus gelada, assembly GCF_003255815.1. Lineage (NCBI taxonomy): Eukaryota > Metazoa > Chordata > Mammalia > Primates > Cercopithecidae > Theropithecus > Theropithecus gelada. The sequence continues at coordinate 24,934,986 of NC_037671.1, forward strand.
AGTCAGCAGAGTAAACAGACAACCCACAAAGTGGGAGAAAATCTTCACAATCTATACATCTGACAAAAAGCTAATATCCAGAATCTACAACGAACTCAAACAAATCAGTAAGAAGAAAACAGACAATACCATAAGAAAGTGGGCTAAGGACGTGAATAGACAACTCTCAAAAGAAGATATATAAATGGCCAACAAACATGAAAAAATGCTAAACGTCACTAATGATCAGGGAAATGCAAATCAAAACCACAATGCGATACCACCTTACTCCTGCAAGAATGGCCATAATCAAAACAAACAAACAAAAAACAAATAAAAACAGCAGATGTTGGCATGGATGCGGTGAACAGGTAACACTTCTACACTGCTGGTGGGAATGTAAACTAATACAGCCACTATGGAAAACAGTGTGGAGATTCCTTAAATAACTAAAAGTAGAGCTACCATTTGATCCAGCAGTCCCACTACTGGGTATCTACCAAGAGGAAAAGAAGTCATTATTTGAAAAAGATACTTGCACACACATGTTTCTAATGGCACAATTCATAATAGGAAAATCATGGAACCAACCCAAACACCCATCAATCAATGAGTGAATAAAGAAACTGTGGTATATATATACAATGGAATGCTATGCAGCCATTAAAAAGGAATGAACTAATAGCATTTGCAGTGACCTAGATGAGACTGGAGACTATTATTCTAAGGGAAGTAACTCAGGAATGGAAAACCAAACATCTTATGTTCTCACTGATATGTGGGAGTTAAACCATGAAGAACATAAAGGCATAAAAATGATACAAAGGTCTTTGGGGAATTGGCGGGAAGAGTGGGAGGAGGGTGAGAGATAAAAGACTAAAAATATGGTGCAGTGTATACTGCTTGGGTGATATGTGCATCAAAATCTCACAAATCACCACTAAAGAACTTACTCATGTAACCAAATACTACCTGTACCCCATTAACTTATGGGAAAAAAACAGAGTAATTCTTTTACTCCTTATAAGTTGACATTTTGCATGTAACTCCCCAGGAGAGAGAGAGTACTTTTTCTTTTCATTTTTGTTTCTTTTATGTCTTTACATGATTGTCTTTGTTCTCTTTCTCTATGATCCATTCTATCTTTTTTTTTGTTTGTTTTTTGAGAAGGAGTCTTGCTGTGTTGTCTAGGCTGAAGTGCAATGGTGCAATCTCGGCTCACTGCAACCTCTGCCTCCTAGGTTCAAGCAATTCTTCTGCCTCAGCCTCCCAAGTAGCTGGGATTATAGATGTCCATCACCAAGTCCAGCTAATTTTTTGTACTTTTTTTTTTTTTTTTTTAAATTTCTTCAAGAGATGGAGTTTCACTCTTGTTGCCCAGGCTGGGGTGCAATGGTGTGATCTTGGCTCACTACAAACTCCGCCTCCTGGGTTCAAGCGATTCTCCTGCCTCAGCCTCCCCAGTAGCTGGGATAACAGGTATGTGCCACCACACCCGGGTAATTTTGTATTTTTAGAAGAGATGGGGTTTCTCCATGTTGGTCCAGATGCTCTCAAAATCCTGACCTCAGGTGATCTGCCCACCTCGACCTCCCGAAATGCTGGGATTACAATAGGTGTGAGCCACCACACCCGACCTTTTTCATATTTTTAGTAGAGACAGGGTTTCACCATGTTGGCCAGGCTGGTCTCGAACTCCTGGCCTGAAGTGATCTGCTCATCTTGAACTCCCAAAGTGCTGGGATTACAGGTGTAAGCCACAGTGCCTGGCCAATCCATTGTCTCTTGTGATCCATTTCCCACAGCAAAGAGGTTTTTGGAGGTGATTAGTTGTCCTAGGTTACTTCCATTGAGGGTTCTTAACTGGTTTCCTTGAGTAAGAATTATAGATTAGGTGGTGATCTCATGAAACCATTGTAGAGGGGGTGGTTATACAGTGAACAAATATGTTAAATGTTAAATAAACTTGGCACTTTAACTTAGGTGTTCTCAAAATCAGATCTTGACTGTTATTTAAGTCTGGTTCCTGCAAGCAGAGCCTGGGGCAAGCCATTTGGATTTGTCACAGAGGTAGCCTTTGGGCAGATGCTAATGGCACATGAAGAAAGAGTGACCACAGTGTTTTATGTAGGTTCCTTTGATCATTCTTAACTGGTTTTTAAATATTATACCAACATTTAATCAGAAACCAACATAATTCTCAGTACTCTAACTCTGGGAATCATCTCTATATTCCAGCCCTAAAACCTACAGTGGAAGATGGGCTGTTTTGCCAGTATCTCATGTAAGAAACTCTTCCTTGAGAAAAACTATAGCAGTGAAGCCTTAGGATTTCTTCCTGTTTATCCCAGGATGCTGAGGGAATTCGGGAATAATATCTTTCAGTATCTCAGAACCCTACACAGTGTCTCTTTTCTTAGTGTAGTCTTTCAGTTGGATTGGGTTTCTGAGGCCCCTGTAGGAATCTTCCTTTGGAGTCTTTATAAACCAGATAGCATCTAATTGATGAGAGAAGCCAGAGAATACAGTAAACCTTGTCCCTTCTGTCTTACTGTACTATATCCATCTTTACCGATTTTTTAGGTTTAAGTTGTTTTAAACTCTAAATGTAGAGTAAACATTAAAGTGTGTGTTTTACTGTTCACACTTAGCAATGGTAAATTGTTAAGAGAATAAAAAAACATAAGCAACACATAAACCCTACCTTTTAGTAATAGGCTGGTAAAGTGTCATTAAATTCTTAGAAATCAGACAGACATGGGCAAAATTCAAGATATTGTGAGTACCTTGTTAGGATAATCGTAGTAGGGACTTCTGTCTGCCTATATCTATCCTGATTTTCTTTATTCTTTTTCTTTTTTTTTTTTTTTTTTTGAGACAGAGTCTCGCTCAGTCTCCCAGTCTGTAGTGCAGTGGCACCATCTTGGCTCACTGCAACCTCTGCCTCCCAGGTTCAAGTGATTCTGCCTCAGCCTCCCTAGTAGCTGGGATCACAGGCATGCACCACCAAGCCCGGCTAATTTTTTTGTATTTTTAGTACAGACAGGGTTTCACCGTGTTGGCCAGGCTGGTCTCAAACCCTTGGCCTCAAGTGATCCACCCGCCTTGGCCTCCCAAAGTTTTAAGATTACAGGTGTGAGCCACCATACCCAGCCCTGATTTTCTCTTTGTGGATGGTTGGGCTGTTTAAGAAACACAGGTTTTTTTTTACTGTCTCCACTTAGAACCTTGTTGTTTAGGTCTTTTTCTATGAGTTCCATAGGCATATTTTTGCCATGATACTTGCTTGGACTTGATATTTCTAGGCTTCTTGAGGATTTATCATTCTATCATCTAGGCATCCTGCCTTCTGATCATTCTCCTTGCTGCTTCCATGCTGGAAGTGATGCTAGAGGCACAGGTCTGTGCAATTATTTCTACACCATAGGTACACGGGGTGCTTAATGGCAGAGCCTGTAGTTGTCAGTTGGTGGTTTAGACAAGTTACAGGTAAAACACTATGAAAGCCTGTGTCTAGATTCTTATCTCTCTTTCTCTAGTGGAATCAAAAAGACAGAAATGAAGTTGAATGCTGGGAAGTCTTTGTTTAAAAAAGTAGATGTTGTTGTCTAGAATCACAGAGACACTCAGAAGGAATTGGGACTGGATGTGGAGGAAAGACATCATAAAACTTTACATTAAAAGCCAAAGGTGTGAAGTTAGGTTTAGTCAAAAGTGTTAATTCTGAAAGACCAACACACATCATCCTGGACCGTGAAGGTGTGCCTTCTGTAAGTTAAATGGAATGAGATCTTCTTCAGTGCACCTGATGTCTTGGGAAGGGTGAGTTGAGGCATGGTAGATGTGAAACATGATCTCATTATAAATGTTCCCGTTTGTTTTATGTGTTCAGTTTGTTTTGTGCTATCTAGATAGGAAATCTAAAGGCTGAGAAACTGTCTGCTGTAGACATGGCAGTGATTCTTTGATACGAAATAGTTGGAGGGGATCCGAGTGATTGCGTGACTTATTTTTAGACAATACAGGGACTCCTTTGCAAAGGGAGGAGTTGGGAAGAATAGACATGTTAGGAACCAAGTTAGCCTGGAGTTTTCTCTGGTTGCCTGAAGCTCGAAAAAAATTGGAAGAAGAAATTACTCAATGAGAACTCACACAAACCTGCTTCTCCAATTATGCCTGAGTGGCCATGTCAGATCTGTGAACCTCTCAGCTTGCTTCTTAACAAACCCATCGTTTTACAAGGAAGATGATCTGGGTTAGAGGAATTATTAATTATGTTTCAGCTCACAAATTCCTCTTTACTATCACCCCTTTAGCCCCATGTAAACTCTGTTAGGGTTTGGTTAAGTGTAGAAACTGATATCTAAGCAAGAGTAAGAAGATGAAGTCACTTATCTCGAAATTTCTTTAAACCTTTAATTATTGTAAACAAAAGATCTGGTCTCTTTGGAGCTGGTAGTAATGTCTTAGTTTTGTGGCTGTTAGTTTTTCGACTCTATCAGATTGAGTCATTGTTTGACTTGAAGATCTAGAATAACATATCATCTATAAAGAAATGATTACAGTAATTGATCTTGATACTGCCTCCTCCTAATTGTATTTATATAATTATCTAAAAGGGTTTTTAATAGAATTACTGCAACAAGCCTGAAAAAGTCTGTGCTAAGTGGTAGCACCTTGAAACAGGATCATTATGATCCCGCCTTCAAGGGGCTTTTGGATTGATCTAGCCTGCTATATGGCTGAGTACTAGACTCAGTTACCCCATTCCTCAGCAAAAGAAACTACAGAAGTTTGAGGGAATATCAAACTCTTGGCGCACAATTTACATTTAGTAAACACTTGATAGGCAGTTGGTAGTGGGTGGCAGCATTTGCAGATGAATTCTGAAGTAGATGGTGAATGATGCTGAGATTTTATTTACCAGTCCCAGCCGACACTGCCTGGGCTCACATGATAAGATCCTGGTAGGATAGCATTTATTCTTCTTTTGCAGACTCAGCTAAGAGGACTTTGCAGTTGAGTCTGAATCTTGATCCATGTAGTCCATCCCCAGTGGTGCTATTTAGAAGGCCTTTTGTTGTCTGAGCGAAGTTGTCTTCCTGGCCTTACTACCGAATCTTGGCAAAGGATCAATGGGTAAGCCCCATCCTCCTAAGATCTCATATAACATAACTGGTATCAGGACACTGATTACATGCAAGCAGTTCCCACACGAAGAGCTTTAAAATTGAGATTTTTCTTTGAAATTTAAAAGAAGGTGGAATAAAAATGTGCTTGCTTTCCAACATAGATCGATTAGCTGGCACGGAGAGAACACTGGCCTTTGAAATCTATAGGCATCCTGTTGCAGGCCTGACCCAGCTGACCCTGGGAGATTAGTAATGGTCTGTGCAGCCTGCTCTGTCAGCAAGTCTGGCAGGGCGTGCACAGATGGTGCCAGTTGGAGAAAATCACTGCCGAACGGTGCACTAAAGCCTCCGCCTTGGCCATTCTGCCTCGGAGGAGGAGCTGAGAGTGAGACTGGGTGGTTTACAGACATGTTCCTGCCAAATGCCTTGGAAGAGACCTCAGAGGATGCCAGTCCGGGTTTAGGATGCATTTGCTGATTATTACTTAAGTAATGTTTTCTTGTCATAGCTTAGGCCTTCCTGAGTTGTTGGGCATCTGGGATTTTTACAGGGTCTGTGGCCTTGGGGTTGTTCTGAAAGGGAATTTGAAATGAGAACTGATCTCGTTCCAAACAGTCAAGCATAATGCAATACTTGTTTTCCTAGAGTCAATCAGCCTAGGGAAAATGCGAGTAGGCTGGAGTGGGGAGGAGGAGGAGTTTGAGAGTTTGAGTAATCAACTTAACCCGGGGTAAAAAGAATTTTATTATAGAAAGCAGCACACATGACCTCTGTCCTTCCAGCTGCCACCAGTTTCTGGGTTGTCGAGTGATACCCTGAAAGTTTACAGTCAACACTCCTCGTGTGGGGTCAGTCCTAGAAATGGGGACGCTGCTCTCCAAAGATAGGAAAGAAAAGGACCTCATTCCATTGAGCTATTGACTGAAATATTTTCTCAACAAAGTTGAACTGAGCTGAAACTGTAAGCCTGTTCTTCCTAATTAGACATTTTATTCTTTGAAAATTCTACTTGGAGTTGCGTTGAAAAGTCAAAGTTAAGGAAATGCATCTTTCTAAAATACTTCCATCTGAGCTGTACTTCAACAGGTTGAGGACAGGCTGAAAAAATATTAATGTTGAATGAAAGATGTGAGGGTGTCTGGGTGTCTGTAATTACAGAGGGTAACTGGATCAGTGAGTGGACTTTTCCCATTCCCACCTTTTTTGGTATTCTTCCTACCACAACTTTGTCTTTTAAGTCTCCAGGTTAGTTCTGGCATTGTAGCTCGTTACTGTTTAACAGACTTGTTTCATTCCTTTTGTGTTGTTTTATGAAATGTGGTGGTGTTTCATTCTGGAAGAATTTTCCTTGGAGATGCTGCTGCTGTGAAATGAGAACTTCTCTTTTAGGTTCTGAATGACTGTCCCCCACCCAAAGATACAAAGAAACCAATCCTGTTCAATGCACTCTAGTGCTTTTGAAATTGGGGTATGGGAACACGCCCTGGAGGAAGAGCTGAGAGAATGAACAGGGCATTTGCCAACCTCACACAGTGAGTGCAGACTGACACGTACAGCAATACTTGCTGGAATCTGGAAGAGAGAGATAGAAAGCACACTTAAATCAGACAGAAGTCTACCTTTTCTTGTTTAATAGAGCGTAGCTCAGGCATGATAGCTTTATCGACAAGATGGGAGGCCGAAGAAAGGAGAGAAGTCAAGGATGACTCAAAATGTGAGTTAGGAGAAAGCAGTGGGTACTGAAATACTTTGGCAAGAGGAAGATGAGGAGTTCGGTTTTAAGTAGTTCGTTTTTGAAATGTCCATTAGGTCTTTGGATATCCGGGTCTGGGTTTGATCAGAGAAGTCTGAGATGGAGATAGTAATTTGGGAGTTGCTGACACACAGCTGGTGATGAAGCCACAAGTGAGTAAGGTAGCACAGAGAACGAAGAGAAATGGGAGTGGATGAAATTCAGTATAGAACTAAAAGAACACTGTGATTTCTCTCCTGCGCTGGTATTTGAACAATGACATGTATTTGCCTAGTAGAAGACAAATAACAAAAATGACTTGGTGATCGTGTGTGGATCACGCTTGTTATATCTTTGATAGGGAAATTCAAAATGGTCTTTGAAAATGTAGAAATAAATTCTTGAGAATGACCCTGAAGTAGATTTTTGGAGTGCTTTGGTCCGTTTCACAGATGCTTTACCATTTGAAGTAGATGCCAAAACAAACGAGAAGATAGATAGCTCAGGGTTTGTAGTACATGAAGCCAGCATCTGCTAGTTTATTTAGTAGCAGGAGCAGGAAGAGCAGAGGGAGAAGAGTGCAGCAGCCGCCAAGAATAAAACCTGGTCAAGAGGCCACATCAGCCCAGCTTGGCAGACAGGCCTGGTGGCTTTGGTAATTATACTGGTGCCTGCTGTATGTGGGCCTTTTCCACTGAGTTTAAAAAAGGCTTTCCTCTAACTACCAGGTCTCCCAGCAGTTGGGCCACTTTTGCCCTCGGTGGTTTTTCCCTGTGGAATCTTTGTCGTGTCTGTGCTCCGTGGCTGTGTTTGCTGACTCCAGGGTAATACTCTTGGCCCTGCTGTTTCACGTGGCTCCTGCCCGTCTCCCCCTCCTGACTGAGCTCATAGAAGGTTTGTGAGGACATGCCCTTCGGGAAGAGCCCAGGAGAAACCACATGACTGTATGGCTAGACCAGCACACGTGGACTTTACCGAAGCCTTGTCTTTTTCTTTTTCTCCACCTCCCTCCCTTTTTAATCTGTTAGTACTTTTGACATAAATAATATGTAACTGACTCAGATCTATAGAAATATCATGGTGATGAGGGACCATTAGCACTGAGACTTCCTTTGGGTTAATAATTTCATTATGGATAGAACTCCCTTTTGACACTCACTTTTTTTTTTTTTAATTTTTTTTTTGAGATGGAGTTTTGCTCTTGTTGTTCGGGCTGGAGTGCAATGGCACAATCTTGGCTCACTGCAACTTCCACCTCCTGGGTTCAAGCGATTCTTCTGCCTCAGCCTCCCAAGTAGCTAGGCTAATTTTTTGTATTTAGTAGAGACAGGATTTCCCATGTTGGTCACGCTGGTCTCGAACTCCTGACCTCAGGTAATCCACCCGACTTGGCCTCCCAAAGTGTTGGAATTACAGGCATGAGTCATTGCACCCGGCCTTGACTCCCACATTTGCCACCAATTCTATTTTAAGTATTCTAACTCTGATAATGATATAGGAAGAAAACATACTTTAAAACTGTAGGGAAATCAATCCCAAAAAGAATTCCATGCTTCTTCCCATGTATACTTCCACTATCTATAGTCCCAGAGTACATCTCCAAGAGGCATTTTTGTTTCTATCCACATTGGGGGTGTTGCTCGTATCACTTTATGGGAGGAGAGATCCATAGGTACCAGTTAATAATGTATTTTGGGCCTCTTGTTATTTGTATGATTCTTCAGAAGGGGTCATAGAGTACGTTGAGACCAGGGTATCCTAAATACGTGCAGTTGGAAACACTTCTGGCATTTGTTGAAGTTTTTGTTGTTGTTGTTTTAAAACTCCATGCTGCTATTCTTAAGTTTGTTTTCTCTTTTTGCTCCCATCAGTGTTTTCTTTTCTTTTTTAAAATATTCATCCACAGTCTCCTTTATATAAATATCGGATAGTAATAAATAGTTAGGTTTAGTCTTTCTTTTCTTCCCCCTGCCTGTCATGTACTAAGTACTATGCTGCCTCCTGGACTCAAAGACGAGTAAGAAATGGTCTCTGTCTTTAAGGAACTTAGAGTCCAGTGGTGGTGGTTGCAGGGGGTTGGTGGGGGTGGGTGGACATAAATAGGTGCTTTTAGTGCAGTATGATATGGGCTATGGGAGTATAACTAAGCCATTCTTGGCAGGGACTGAAATCAGGGGCCACTTTTCAGAAAATGCTCTGGCTGGATCTTAAGGAATGGCCTGGAGTTAATCTTTTTTTTTTTTTTTTTTTTTTTTTTTTTAAGACAGAGTCCCACTCGGTCGCCCAGGCTGGAGGTGCAGTGGTGCGATCTTGGCTCACTGCAAGCTCCACCTCCCGGGTTCACGCCATTCTCCTGCCTCAGTGTCCTGAGTAGCTGGGACTACAGGTGCCCGCCACCCACCCGGCTACTTTTTTGTATTTTTAGTACAGACAGGGTTTCACTGTGTTAGCCAGGATGGAGTTAATCTTATCTAGGAAACAGGGCTTGTTTCCTAGCCAGAGGGGTGATCTGGGACTTGACCATCATGGGGAAGGGCGATAGCTACAATAGTTCGGTATTGTTGGGTTATAAGGGGGTAGGGGTCAAGTGCTGGAAGACAAGGCTGCAGAGCAAAGCCAAGATCAGGTCTTAGACTAAGGGTCATGTATGTAGCTGGCAACGTGTATTCAACAGTAGACTACTTTTCCAGCTATGTGGAGTCTGGAAGGAATTGGGGAGTGGGAAGAGGTGTGCAGTAGGGAATCCAGTTAAGTGGTTATTGCCAAATGGATGAAAGATGGGGGCCTGCTGGGTGTCATGGCTCACACCTGTGATCCCAGCACTTTGGGAGGCCGAGGCGAGTGGGTCACCTGAGGTCAGGAGTTCGGGACTAGCCTGACCAACATGGCAAAACCCCATCTCTACTAAATTAGCCAGGCGTGGTGGCACATGCCTGTAATCCCAGCTACTTGGGAGGCCGAGGCAGGAGAATTGCTTGAACCCGGGAGGCGGAGGTTGCAGTGAGCCAAGGTTGCGCCATTGCACTCCAGCCTGGGCGACAGAGTGAGACTCCGTTTCAAAAAAAAGAAAAGAATCCGGGCGCCTGTAATCCCAGCACTTTGGGAGGCCGAGGCAGGTGGATCATCTGAGGTTGGGAGTTCGAGACCAGCCTGACCAACATGGAGAACCCCTGTCTATACTAAAAATACATTAGCCGGGCATGGTGGCGGGCCCCTGTAATCCCAGCTACTCGGGAAGCTGAGACAGGAGAATCGCTTGAACCCAAGAGGCAGAGGTTGCAGTGAGCCAAGATTGTGCCATCACACTGCAGCCTGGACAACAAGAGTGAAAACTCCGTCTAAAAAAAAAAAAAAAAAGGTGAGGGTCTGAATGGAGGCAGGTGTAGGCAGTGGGGATAGTCAGGAGGAGACAGATATGAGGAATATTTGGAGATTAACTCACAGGACTTTGTAATGGTTGTGATGTGGTAGTTATGGTGTAGTGTGTGTAGGGGGTGGTAGCAGGTGAGGGTTAGGGCTCTTAATTTTCTAGCTGAAATGATTAGATAAACGTTACCAGCTAGGATTGGAAACAAGGGAGGAAGGGGGTTAGGAGGTAGGGATACTGATTGCGAGTTTGTTCCACTAACACATTTCTTAAACATTTCTTCAACTCTTAAACTGTACCTATGGTCATGTTTTACTTCTCCCTCATAAAAGTTAAGGTGGCCGGGCATGGTGGTGCTAACACTTGTAATCCCAACACTTTGGGAGGCCGAGGTGGGCAGATCACTCGAGACCAGCCTGGCCAACACGGAGAAACCCCATTTCTACTAAAAATACAAAAAATCAGGTGGGCATGGTGGGGTGCGCCTGTAGTTCCAGCTACTCAGGAGGCTGAGGCAGGAAAATCGCCTGAACCTGGAAGGCAGAGGTTGCAGTGAGCCGAGATCACACCATTGCACTCCAGCCTGGGTGACAGAGCAAGACTCTGTCTCAAAAAAACACACACACACACACAAAAAACAGTTAAGGTATATGAAGGTATATGTTCAGGCTAGGCAGTAGCTATTTTGAAAACTCAGGACTAAAGGAATTCCTGGGAGTATGAATAGGATGATTAGAGTTGCAGTGTCCATTGTCATGCAGTAGAACATCTTGGAGAGGTAGGTACACAATAGTGAGCCATCAGCAGGCAGCATTTCCAGCAGCTGGAGGAATAAGGGTCTTGGTCCTAAGTGGTTATCTGGATGGTGAACAACCGCTGCCTCCACACGTGGCCTGCAAGACCGTATATAGCTTGCCTTCTTACTATACCACCTCTGGGATATCATTCCTACTCTTTTCCTCTTTGCTTACTTTACTGTAGCCACGTTGTCTTTTTTTGCAAATATTGTTTGAACATGTCCAAGCAAACATGCTTTAGCTTCAGGCTTCTGTACTTGCTATCTGATTGTCTGGCGTTTTCCTTCCTTTCTGTTCAAATGCCACCTTTAATAGAGGCCTCACTGAGTGATTAAATATAATATACCCTGCCTTCAAACTCTCTCTATTCCTTTATCCTGCTTTTCTTCATGAAACGCATCCCTCTGACGTTGCATAAACACTTAGTTGGGTTTTTGCCTATGTTGCTGGTGGGAATGTGAACTGTGGGAGGGTAGGGACTGCACACCATTAGTGTATTATTTGATTGTGTATCTTCAGGGGTTTTGAAAGTTGTTCTTGGAGAAGATATCCTGTAAAGTTGTGCTTTGCTTTAGAAAAAGTTAACATAGAAAGATATTCTTTTATTTTTATTGTGAGACACTCTCACTTTGCTGCCCAGGCTGGAGTGCAATGGTGTGATCTCAGCTCACAGAAACCTCCACCTCCCGGGTTCAAATGATTCTCATGCCTCAGCCTCTCCAGTAGCTGGGATTACAGGCACGTGCCACCATGCCTGGCTAATTTTTGTGTTTTTAGTAGAGATGGGGTTTTGCCATGTTGGCCAAGCTGGTCTTGAACTCCTGGCTTCAAGAGAGCCGCCCGCATTGGCCTCCCAAAGTGCTGGGATTACAGGCATGAGCCACTGCACCCAGCCCAAAGATTTAAGATTGCTAGTGAATGGCCGGGCGCGGTGGCTTACACCTGTAATACCAGTACTTTGGGAGGCCGAGGCGGGTGGATCACGAGATCAGGAGATCGAGACCATCCTGGCTAACACGGTGAAACCCCATCCCTACTAAAAACACAAAAAATTAGCCGGGTGTGGTGGTGGGCGTCTGTAGTCCCAGCTACTCAGGAGGCTGAGGCAGGAGAATGGCATGAACCCGGGAGGCGGAAGTTGCAGTGAGCCTAGATCGCACCACTGCACTCCAGCCTGGGCGACAGAGTGAGACTCTGTCTCAAAAAAAAAAAAAAAAAAAAGATTGCTAGTGTAATATAAACGAAGTTGATATTATGTACTGCTTATTGTGGGACTCTTAGATTGGTGTCTTCACCCAGAGCATTTTGCATGTAACGAGATTTACAACAAAGACCATCTATGTATCTCTGTTTTCAGCACTGCGTCTATTGTGAAAAATAATGTAAATGAATTGAAATGAATTGGACCTTTTAAGGGTGTGCTGGTTTGCCATTACAATATACTCTTATCATTGGACAAACTTCAATTGAAATAAATATGTATTTATCTGAAGGCAGAAATTATGCTTTATCATTAATAATTCAGAAGAGTTTTCAGTTAAGCATTAACAACATCATTGCCTTTGGCTGTGATCTGACTGCTTGGACTCATAGTAGTGTCAAATTGTTTTTCTCAATGAAGATAAAATTAAACTCTGGATAACCAGAACTCAGAAATCTCAACTCTTTAATCAGCATATGCTCCTTTGAGCATATCTCTTATAAGAAAGAGATATGTAATTGTAAAACCTATCAAGGATTTAACATTTTTGAAGTGTTCTTTCCTGGAGTTATCCTGGGATCTGTATCCATTTGGTCCAGTGTCTTATGACAGCATCATCTATAGGACATTAAATATTCTGGTTCCAAACATGACCTTGCAGAATTTGAAAATCCCTTGTCATCAAAGAAATATTAAATTATGTTCATTACATGCAAACATGGACTAATTAATACATATCCTAAAGATGTCAGCAAAAACTATAGAAAGGCTTCCTTTCATTGGGTGGGAGATTTAATTGGCTGATCTATACTGTACCTGCTAATGCTGAGATTCTCTGATTCCCTCACCTCTTACCCCACTCAGAAGGCTCACAGTATAAATGGGTTTCTGGTTAACTTTTAGTGAATCAGTAGTTCGATTTATCAAAACACCTCATTCAGTCGAGGTGTCCAAGTAATATGTTTAGTGCATGTACTTTTCTCAGAAGAATCTTCATAAAATATAGTGATCGTAGACAAGAGAATGAGTCTTTTTGATTTCCTAGAGCAATAGTGGATGCTTCTCCACATTTGCAAGTCAACATAGTGTGATTCTTTAGGCTCCCAGTGGTGTCGAAGTTACTTTTGTTACTTGGCATGCTTCCTTTATTGCGTGTGTGTGTGTGTGTGTGTGTGTGTAAAAACCAATAACAGTGGTGTTACTTTTGGAGATTTTTATCTACATGTATTTTTTACTCTATTAATTTTGCTATGGAAGTAATGTGTTTCCATCTAACATACATCTTGTAGGTCAGTATCACTCTCAGTACTTCACATTTACCCCTAATTTTTTTTTGTTAAAGGCATGTTTCCACCTCAGACACTAATTATTAAAATCGCATGATTTGCCAGATAAACACAACCAAGTAGTGTCATTTGAGCAACAAATCAATGAGCAAATATTGATGCAACACACATTCCACATGAGCATGACACCATCTGGGGTTCTGTACATGATTTGTAAAGGAAGACACAGAGTGTCTCTGCCTTTAAATGGCTCAAAGTCAAATTAGTGGGAGACTATGGAGAAAATGCAGAAAATCTTAATGAAAACTCTTAAACCAATTTTCACAGTTGCTAACATAGCAGTGTGGTCATTCATTGAGTATTTGCTGAGTGCCCTGCTACAAGTTGGAAGGCATACTGAGGGCTGGGGGTGCTTGGGGATGTGACACAGTCCTGGTCCTCTGGGAGTTTACAGAATGGAGTTTAGCATCTTTGACCGCACAGTTAGTAAGATGAAATGATCATCTTCAGTAATCCATAAATGTGAATACAGTAATTATGTTGATTACTCCTAGGCAAATTGTCTGGACGGTCTAATATCTGAATATTGTAGAAAGAGTAGTTTTCATTGCTAGGTACTGGTGAATTTGCTTGTGGATCTCTAAATTGTAGTGTGTGTGTATGAGAGAGAGAGAGACAGAGAGAAAGAGAGAGTGAGAGAGCGAGCGAGAATGTCTCTAGTAAATCATGTTGGATTTGGGAGTTCTGTATATTTCCAATTCTATTTTCAGCCTATATCTTTTCTTGTAGATGGTATAATGCAGTTAGAGCATGACTGCTGACTTTGTAGTTCATAGTTCTAGTTTTAAGTTTGACTTTGCAACTTACCAGCTGCATGCAATTAGGCAAATAACATAAAGTCCTCGAGCCTGCACTTAGGCATCTATAAAGAAAACATAATAAGAAACCCTCACCTAACTATGCCACCTGTTATATGAGGGCTCAAATGAGACAATAAAAATAAAATGAGAGGCTGGGTGCGGTGGCTCACGCCTGTAATCCCAGCACTTTGGGAGGCCAAGGCTGGTGGATCACGAGGTCAGGAGATCGAGACCATCCTGGCTAACACGGTAAAACCCTGTCTCTACTAAAAACACAAAAACAAAATTAGCTGGGCATGGTGGCGGGCGCCTGTAGTCCCAACTACTAGGGAGGCTGAGGCGGGAGAATGGCGTGAACCCAGGAGGCGGAGCTTGCAGTGAGCCGAGATCGGGCCACTGCACTCCAGCCTGGCCGACAGAGCGAGACTCTGTCTCAAAAATAAAATAAAATAAAATAAAATAAAATAAAATAAAATAAAAAAGGGCCGGGAGCAATGGCTCATGCCAGTAATCCCAGCACTTTTGGAGGCCAAGGCGGGGTGGATCACTTGAGGCCAGGAGTTCGAGACCAGCCTGGGCAACACAGTGAAACCTCATCTCTATTCAAAATACAAAAATTAGCTGGGTGTGGTGGTGGGTGCCTGTAATCCCAGGTACTCAGGAGGCTGAGGCATGAGAATTGCTTGAACCCAGGAAGCAGAGGTTGCAGTGAGCCGAGAACACACCACTGCTCTCCAGCCTGGGCAATAGAGCGAGACTCTGTCTCCAAAAAAATAAATAAATAAAAAAGTGAAATGAAAGGATTTAGAAAATTATAAATACTCTACGGAAATAGTAATGAGTGGTGCTGAAAGACTGGTTCTCATTAAATACCTCTTCTGTGAAAGAGGTGTTTCCATGAAACATGGTTTTCAGTGTTTGAAGATAATTTAGGCTGCATCCAAGGGTAAGTTATAGTTTGTGGGCTTAATAGTAGTATGATGGAAATGTAAGGGCTCTGGCTCGTCCTTTGACATTTATCATTGATAAAGGGAAATCCATGTGTCAAGTGATAATTCTAGGACTCTAAATTTCACTTGCAAATCAGGCTTAGACTTAACTTTCACAATTTGAAAGAATTATGTAAAAGCTGGCCATGTGCGTGTTTTCTTTTTGTTTCACTGAGTAAAGTTTCCAGCCCATGAAGAAGATGTTGTTGGTGCTCTAGTGTTCATTCATTTTTGTAGACACCACTTGAATGGAAGCTCATGTTCATGCTGCCATATGTTTTGTTCACTGCTGTAACCCCAATGCCTAGATAAAGGCCTGGTCACGAACAGATGCTCAATGGATTTTTCTTAAATTAATGACCGTCTTGAGGGACTGTTGTGCTTTAGGCACTCTGCAAGGCATTTGGAAATATTGGAAAAGTACATTAAGGGTATGTGACCTGAAGAACCCCAAAATTGAGCAGGGAGAAAAAAAATAAACAGCAAATGACAATTGTTTAACAAGTGAGGAGTTGTGGGGACCTGGATGCGGGGAAGGATTGCAGTCAGGAAGACTTCATGGACGTGGTGGTGACAATTACGTTCCATGTAATCTGTTCTTCTTCGAAGGGTGTTGGGGACAGTGGGAGTGCTTAGCTGTCTTCACAGGCAATAAGAGAGTTCTTTGTCTGGAGGAAATTTAGGAACAATAGACCCCGCATGATGGTTCATGCCTGTAATCCCAGCACTTTTGGCAGCCAAGGTGGGTGGATCACGAAGTCAGGAGTTCGAGACCAACCTGACCAACCCTGTCTCTATTAAAAATACAAAAATTAGCCGGGCATGATGGTGCGTGCCTGTAGTCCCAGCTACTGAGGAGGCTGAGGCAGGAGAATTGCTTGAACACCGCAGGCAGAGGTTGCAGTGAGCCTGAGATCACGCTCCAGCCTGGGTGACAGAGCAAGACTCAGTCTGAAATAAAAAAAAGAACAGTAATAAAATTGACTATTAAAGTCAGTCTGTGCTTTTATTATCCCTATGCAGGGGATAATTCTGAAGTAAGACTGTGATAAACCACTCCTGGCTGGGCGCGGTAGCTCATGCCTGCAATTCCAGCACTTTGGGAGGCTGAGGCGGGTGGATCGCCTGAGGTAAGGCGTTCGAGACCAGCCTGGCCAACATGGTGAAACCCCATCTCTACTAAAAATACAAAAATTAGCCGGGCATGGTGACAGGCATCTGTAATCCCAGCTACTTGGAAGGCTGAGGCAGGAGAATCGTTTGAACCCAGGATGCAGAGGTTGCAGTGAGCTGAGATTGCGCCATTGCACTCTGGCGACAAGAGCTAGACTTCGTCTCAAAAAAAAAAACCAAAAACACTCCTTTCCCCAATCCCTTTGAGATACTTGCAGAGGCAATCATCTCTTTGAAAGTAGAGACTTTGCAGGCACAGTGGCTCATGCCTGTAATCTCAGCACTTTGGGAGGCTGAGGTGGGTGAATCACAAGGTCAGGAGTTTGAGACCAGCCTGGCCAACATGGTGAAACCCCATCTCTACTAAAAATACAAAAAATTAGGCCGGGCGTGGTGGCAGGTGCCTGTAATCCCAGCACTTTGGGAGGCTGAGGCAGGCAGATCACTTGAGGTCAGGAGTGCATGACCAGCCTGGCCCACATGGTAAAACCCCATCTCTAAAAAATAAATAAATAAATAAATAAATAAATAATTAGCCAGGCGTAGTGGCGGGTGGCTGTAATCCCAGCTACTCAGGAGGCTGAGGCAGGAGAATTGCTTGATCCCAGGAGGCGGAGGCTGGAGTGAGCTGAGATGGTACTACTGCACTCCAGCCCAGGTGACAGAGTGAGACTCTTGTCTCAAAAAGAAAAAGAAAAAAAAAAAAAAAAAAAAGGCCCAGTGCAGTGGCTCACACCGGTAATCCCAGCATTTTGGGAGGCCAAGGTGGGTGGATCACCTGAGGTCAGGAGTTCAAGACCAGCCTGACCAACATGGAGAAACCCCGTCTCTACTGAGAATACAAAATTAGCCGGGCGTGGTGGCACATGCCTGTAATCCCAGCTACTTGGGAGGCTGAGGCAGGAGAATCGCTTGAACCCAGGAGGTCGAGGTTGTGGTGAGCCGAGATCATACCACTGCACTCCAGCCTGGGCAACAAGAGCGAAACTCCAACAAAAAAAAAAAAAAAAAAATGGTAGAGGCTTCTGGCTTGGTAATAATTTTACAGATGTGTTAGATGTGTTGTATTAAACAAAACGAAACACTGAAACAACCTTAACTGTGAATACACATACAATCCAAGATAACCCCAGGAAAAAAGAAAATATGTTTTTTGTAACTCTCAGAAGTTTAGAAAAGCTTTTCTTTTCTCATTCTTTCAAAGCAAGATGATCTTTTTAAACATCTGCTGCATCTTAAAATTGATACTTTCTTGGGTCAGTCTCATGTACCATCACACTTCTATTATCAAAGAATGACCTTTCATTTGTTGAAAGATAATTTTTATGAAAAATTGATGTTGAATTCTACCATGTGCCTTTTCAGTGTCCTAGTCTGATCTACCAGGGGATTATTGTTATATAGTTCTTTTATTCCTAGACTTAAACAAAACAAAATCCTTTCTTGTACCAGCCAACTGTGCCCCAAAATTCATAACTCAGAGCTCATCATTCTCTGTTGAAATTTTATCTTTTCAGTGTTGTGCAATATTTTGGATATTGTCCATATTATAGGCTAGTCAGGATCTGCCACCTTGCTATTTTTCAGGTATGTAGAAGGAGGTGGAAAATTAGTCTCAATACCTAAATCAAACAAAAAGTCAGTTTATGAAAGTTCTGAATTCTTTAGGATAAATTTTTGTTCTTTGAAGGCTATGACTTACCAAATGGTACCTAATGCTGTGTGGATAGCCATGCTCACCAAAGTAGCTTATTTACCCGGCAGGATTGAGACCATTGATTTTTGTAGAGTAAGTCATAACAGCTTATTAACATTCCATTATGCTGAGCATAGAACTAATAGGAGAACATCTATGAGGTCAGGGATCAGAAGTAGACTTCAGAACGTATTATTCAAAAAAAAGGATGCGATGGAGAACATTTACAGAGGCCTGTGGGTAAAGCAAAGTCTTCAAGGGAAGATAACAAAGGATGAAACAATGGTGTTGTGTAACTTTCTAGTGAGTGAGATTTTGTGAATGCAATCTATAGCTAACTTAATTTACTCATCAAAATTTAGCTGACTCCAACATGCAGACACCTTTTGAGCTTCCTCTAATTTTCTTTTACTAGGGGGTTTTACATATTTAGCTCAACTAATTGAATCAGAAGATGCAGGAACATTGTTGGAATGTTTGAATCTCAATTAATGCTTCATATTGGGATGAGGCACTCTGAAGGCAGAAAGGCCAGTTGGGACACAACTGCTCGGGAGGGGCAGGAGGCTGTGGCCATTCCTATAAGACAGTTCAGGGCCGTTCGAAGCCAGGGAGACCTGACAGGGATCTGAGAATTACACAGTAAGTGAAATGGAACAATTTTTCTACTGTTTTAGCTATTATCCAGAGCCCATGTTAGACCCTTAACTGGCCTTGGAGTGAACTTGCCATTTGAATAATTTGGGAGCTTTAGGCAGTAAAAACTGGAAGAATATACCTGGAAAAGCAGGTTTGAATGCGAGGATTTGGTTATATTAAGATTAAATTGGGGCCGGTTGCAGTGGCTCACACCTGTAATCTCAGCACTTTGGGAGGCGGAGGTGGGTAGATCCCTTGAGGTCAGGATTTCGAGACCAACTTGACCAACATGGCAAACTCTGTCTCTACTAAAAATACAAAAATTAGCCAAGCATGTTGGTGTATGCCTGTAAGCCCAGCTACTTGGGAGGCTGAGGCAGGAGAATCACTCGAACCTGGGAGGTGGAGGTTGCAGTGAGCCAAGATGGGGCCATTGCACTCCAGCCTAGGCAACAAGAGTGAGGTTTACACTGTGGTAGGCATTGAGAGGTGTAAAGTAAATAAAATAGAACCCTCACTTTCAAGTGACAGCTCTAGAGAGCCTATATCCAGAAGGCTCTAGAACCTGCAAACTTCAAAAGAACCCTGGCAATGCGTGAAATAAGTTTACAGTAAATATTACTTAATTGCTCATTTAGTCATCAAATAGCCATCGTTTGGGTGGAAATTGGGGAAGAAAATGTGTTGCTTAAGAACATGATAAGGAAGGAGTGGTCAGACAAGTAGAAGGATTACTGGGAAGAATTGTGTCCAGAAAACAGAGGGAAGAGATAATTTCCAGAAGGAAAGGGTGGGTCAGCTGTATCACATGCCACAGAGAAAGCCAAGTGAAGATAAGCTTACAAAAGTGAGTAGCAGTGATAAGGAGGTAATTGGTGACCTTTAGGAGAACTGATTAGTGGGAGTGGTATGGAGGAAAGCCTGTTTGCAGGAAGTTAAGGAGTAAAGCTGACTCTTCTAAGACTCTTTAGAAAGAGAAGGGGCATGTATGAGATAAAGGAGGGCAAAATATGGGACAAATTCCCTCAGTTTGTAATTGTGTGATTTTGCAAAACTTACTTACTTATTCCATGCCTCAATTTCCTTGTCTGTAAAAGGATGGATGATACTAGTAGCTCTTATTTGAGAGAAGCAAATAAATTAACACCGTTCTATGCAGTAGATTCTTATTAGATTGATATCTTAAAAGAAGTACAGTAAAAATGCAATTGTAATGTAAAGAGCAATTCCAGTTTTTTTGCTTGCAAGTATTTCTCTTTTTTATTTATTTTTAATTGTTATTAAAAAACAATGTGAAACTTACTATCTTTACTATTTCTAAGTACACTATTCAGCAGTGTTAAGTATATTCACATCGTCATGCAACCAATCTCCAGAACCTTTCATCTTGCAAAACTGAAATTCTATACCCACTAACCAACAACTCACCATTTCCCGCTCCCCTCAGCTCCTGGCAGCCACCATGCTCCTTTCTGTCTCTGAGTTTCAGTACTCCGTATACTTCCTGTGATGGAATCACACCATATTTGTTTTTGTGTAACTGGCTTATTTCACTTAGCATGATGTCTTCCAGGTTCATCCATGTTGTAGCCTGCATCAGACTTCTTTTCTTTTTAAAGGCTGAATAATATTCCATTGTATGTATACGTCACATTTTGTTTTTCCATTCATCCAATGATTGACATTTAGGCAGCTTCCACCTTTTGGCTATTGTGACTAATGCTCTGTGAAGAAGGGTGTATAAGTAACTATTTCTCTTTTTTAAACTAGTGATGTTTACTCGTCTGCATGTGTGTGAGTCATGGCTGGTTTAAGGCCAGCACAAGAATGGATCTTGCAGGGGAGATGGAAGCTCTCAGGAGAGATCTACAAGACCACAGGTTGGAGACAGAGCTCAGAGACAGAAAAGCATTTTTCCCTTTAGAACATAGAAGTACCATTCACAAGAGTACTGTGCTCCTGGCAGTATTTTCCAACAGAGAAGGGAAAGTCCTGTCTTCAGTTCATTTTTAAATTTAAGTTGCTAGAGGACCTCAGGTGTGTCTCTCAGTGTGTTGGGATATCAAAACATTTTGCTTTACTGTGCAATTTATTTTTCCTTGTGTTGTGTAGAGCGATGATAATGAGGGGCAGGAAGCCTCTAGATAGCTGAAGAGCCCACTACAGAAGTCCTGCTGTGAGTTAACTGCAAAGGTTAGATGAATCTAGGAACTGAGAATGGGCCCCATCCCCTGCTGTGGCTGGTTAATTCCTGGTGTTTCCGGCAGTTGTCCTATTTAATTCTTACTCCTTTTCCCAGTAGGAAATGACATCAGGCCGGGCGTCATGGCTCACACCTGTAATCCCAGCACTTTGGGAGGCCAAGGCGGGAGGATCACCTGAGGTCAGGCATTCAAGACCAGCCTGGCCAGCATCTGAAACCCCATCTCTACTAAAAATAGAAAAGTTAGCCAGGCGTAGTGGCAGGTGCCTGTAATCCCACCTACTTGGGAAGCTGAGGAAGGAGAATCGCTTGAACCCGGGAGGTGGAGGTTGCAGTCAGCTGAGATCGTGCCATTACACTCCAGCCTGGGTGACAGAGCGAGACTGTTTCAAAAAAAGAAAAAAAAAACCATTAAAGAAATGACATCAGAAGAGCAAAAATTAATGCTGTGTCTTGTGGTTGTCTTTATTCAATTTTGAAAAATGTAGCTGTTCCTAAACCTACTGGGGAAAGAACTACATTTATTGCTGGGCACAATGGTTCATGGCTGTAATCTTAGCACTTTGGGAGGCCGAGGCAGGCAGATAACTTGAGGTCAGGAGTTCGAGACCAGCCTGGCCAACATGGTGAAACCCCGTCACTACTAAAAATACAAAAATTATCTGGGCGTGGTGGTGCAGGCCTGTAACCCCAGCTACACGACAGGCTGAGAGGTAGAAGAATCACTTGAACCTGGGAGGCGGAGGTTGTAGTGGCCGATATTGTACCACTGCCCTCCAACCTCAGCAAAAGAGTGAGACCCTGTCAAGAAAGAAACTATATTTATTCTGCCAGTCTCTAGAGAGAGAAGTTTTTTTTTTTTGAGACGGAGTCTCTCTCTGTTACGCAGGCTGGAGTGCAGTGGTGTGATATCCGCTCAGTGCAAGCTCTGCCTTCTGGGTTCATGCCATTCTCCTGCCTCAGCCTCCGGAGTAGCTGGGACTACAGGCACCCGCCACCATGCCCAGCTAATTTTTTTGTATTTTTAGTAGAGACAGAGTTTCACCGTGTTAGCCAGGATGGTCTCGATCTCCTGACCTCGTGATCCGCCCACCTCAGCCTCCCAAAGTGCTGGGATTACAGGCGTGAGCCACAGCGCCTGACCAGAGAGAAGTCCTTTGCCTGATAAAAGGGAGAACTGGGCTAGGTGCGGTGGCTCACACCTGTAATCCCAGCACTTTGGGAGGCTGAGGCGGGTGGATCACGAGGTCAGGAGATTGAGACCATCCTGGCCAACATGGTGAAACCCTGTCTCTACCCAAAATACAAAAATTAGCTGGGCATAGTGGTGCGTGCCTGTAATCCCAGCCATTCGAGAGGCTGAGGCAGTAGAATCGCCAGGGAAGTGGAGGTTGCAGTGAGCTGAAATCGCACCACTGCACTCCAGCCTGATGACAGAGTGAGACTCTGTCTCAAAAAAAAAAAAAAAAGGTAGAACCGTATTACCCAGTAGAGTTGATGTTCCAGAAGTTTCTTCAGACCAGAGCAGAGTTCATAACTTACCTGCGAGGGAGCATGGTAATGTCACAATTTACTCTTCAACTCTCTCAAGGTTTATTTTTATGTTTCTTAAGACAGTGTTTCTGTTGCCCAGGCTGGAGTGCTGTGGCACAATCATAGCTCACTGTAGCCCCAAATTCCTGGGTCCAGGGGGTCCTCCCGCCCCAGCTTCCTCAGTAGCTGGGACCACGGTTGCATGCCACTAAGCCCAGCTAATTTATTTTTATTTTCAGTAGAGATGAGGTCTCATTATGTACCCCAGGCTGGTCTTGAACTCCTGGCCTCAAGTGATCCTCCTGCTTCAGCCGCTTTCCAAAGTGCTGGGATTATACGCATGAGCCATAGTGTCCATCTTCTCTTTAGGTTTTATGAACAAATTAGCTTTGATTTCTCCTAGGTGACTTGATATTGAATAAGCTAATGCAGAACTGTGTGCACAGTAGACTGGGACTGCCATTTCTAGATGAAAACAAAGAAAGGAGGGGGAAAGGAGAATTTTTTTTTTTTTTTTTTTTTTGGGACGGAGCTTTGCTCTGTCTCCCAGGCTGGAATGCAGTGGTGCCATCTCAGCTCACTGCAAGCTCCGCCTCCCGGGTTCACGCCATTCTCCCACCTCAGCCTCCCGAGCAGCTTGGACTATAGGTCCCCGCCACCACCCCCGGCTAATTTTTTTGTATTTTTTGTAGAGACAGGGTTTCACTGTGCTAGCCAGGATTGCTTCGATCTCCTGACCCCATGATCCGCCCTCCTTGGCCTCCAAAAGTGCTGGGATTACAGGCGTGAGCCACTGCGCCCCGCAGGAGAATAGATTTTTACAGCCACCTTTTTCTATGGCCTACTTAGTGATCATAATGGATTCCACCCACCGGAACTAGATGCTAGTCTATGGCCCTCTCCCTCATTCAAATGTTTTGGGAACACCTCCCATGTTCTGCTGCTTCCACCCAAGATTCTCAGGGTCACCTCCCACTCTTTCAGATCTCCTTCCCTGGTTGTCTTCGGCCGTATGCCTCATCCCAACTCCTTTGAACATTTTTTTTACCCAGTTCCTGGTTCCTTTAGATGCAGGAACAGTAACAGCCTGCTGAGTTATGTGAAGGATGTTGGGTATCACTGCCACCAGCCTTTCTAAAGCTCCCGCTCTTCACATTCTCTGTCCCAGAAGGGACTCTCAATGCTGAAGGTAAATCGCTTCGTGTGAGAATGGGGGCCTCTTGTTTGGGAGAGTCTGCTTGGCCTTTGAACACAGAAGCATAAACTTCAAGTCATTACTTAGGCTTCTCAGTTAAAATGGGGCAGGATTCTGCTGATGTATTGTCTTGCCTTTTACCTTTTTATTTATTTATTTATTTATTTAATTCTATTTTGTTTTTTTGAGATGGAGTCTTGCTCTGCTGCCTAGGCTGGAGTGCAGTGGTATGATCTCGGCTCACTGCAGCCTCCGCCTCCCGGGTTCAAGTGATTCTTCTGCCTCAGCCTCCCGAGTAGCTGGGACTACAGGCATGCGCCACCATGCCTGGCTAATTTTTGTATTTTTAGTAGAGACAGGGTTTCACCATGTTGGCCAGGCTGGTCTCGAACTCTTGCTCTCATGATCTGCCTCCCTCGGCCTCCCAAAGTGTTGGGATCACAGGCCTGAGCCACCACGCCTGACCTATTTTATTTTATTTTCGAGACAGAGTCTCGCTCAGTTACCTAGGCTGGAGCTCAGTAGCATGATCTCGGCTCACTGCAACCTCTGCCTCCCGGGTTCCAGTGATTCTTGTGCCTCAGCCTCCCCAGCAGCCGGGATTACAGGTGCCCACTACCATGTCTGGCTAATTTTTGTATTTTTAGTAAAACAGGGTTTCACTATGATAGCCAGGCTGGCCTTGAACTCCTGACCTCAGGTGATCTGCCCACCTTGGCCTTCCAAAGTGCTGGGATTATAGGCGTGAGCCACTGCACCCTGCTGCCATTTTATATTAAAATGTTAAATGCTCTTTGGACACGTAGCAAGATGGAGGCCAGGTCTGAACTTACGCTCAACCTATTCTTCCAGTTCTGACTGAATGTCATCACACTCAAAAGGCAAGTATTTTTTTGTCTTGGTAGGTTTTTAAATGTTGGTTTAAAAACCTAAATAGAACTGACTTTTTCAGAATAATAACTTGTGAGAAACAACTGGTCCTGGTGGATAAAGCCTAGACTCAGAATCAATAGACCAGGATTGTTTTTCCCCTTGTTCAAATATCTGTGCGGTCTCTGAAGTAAACAGAGCAACACTTTCCCTAAATGTAAATATTTTCGGCAGATGGGGATTTTTAAAAGCTTGTGGCTCGCCTGGGCAAAGGATTTTTATTTCTTCTTTCTGAAATTTTATGAAAGAATGGGAGAAAAGAATAGGAAAAAAACCCAAAACAAATCCAGAGCAATTAGAAAGAAGATCCCAGTGATTATAGGCAGGGGAAGGGGGCATTGGCGGCTGACAGGTACCCAGGGCATGGAGGGAGAGAAGATAGAATTCCAGATAAGACCAGGAAGCAAGACTTTGCTTCTTCAGCCAGTGTGTGTTGGTTTTACTTGACTGGCAGTGCAGATTATGAAAAAACAAACCTTGAGATACTGGAAACCAGATCCCAACCTTTTCTTGTTTTTTTCTTTCTTCTGTTTTGTTTTTTTGTCTTTTGAGACGGAGTTTCCCTTTTGTTGCCCAGGCTGGAGTGCAGTGGCGCAATCTCGGCTCACCGTAACCCCTGCCTCCCGGGTTCAAGCAATTCTCCTGCCTCAGCCTCCCTAGTAGCTGAGATTACAGGGATGCGCCACCACGCCTGGCTGATTTTGTGTTTTTAGTAGAGATGGGGTTTCTCCATGTTGTTCAGGCTGGTCTCGAACTCCTGACCTCTGGTGATCCGCCTGCCTTGGCTTCCCAAAGTGCTGGGATTACAGGCATGAGCCACCGTGCCTGGCAATCCCAACATTTTCTACTTCAGAATGGACTCAAGTTCTGTCTGGTCTGGCAGATTTTCCCTGGACTTTTATCTCTTGTTTCCTCCATCTTCCCACTGCATTTGGTGACCCAGTTCACACTGATTACAAACTTTTCTCCCTAAATAGAACTTTTCCTCTGCTTCCCTCTCCTACCACAGTTTACCTGTTCAATTGATTTTGTCCTTTGAGCCTTGGCCAATAGATTTCCTGTATGAAGTAAATTTATGCTAAAGGTTTAATAGCTACGTATTTTATCAAGGGGCTTTGATACCTAAGAGACCAAGCTATGGTGGGGATTTGAGTCTTTAGACAAGCAGACTTACTGAAATACATTCAGTAGTAAGAATTGTTTTTTTTGTTTTTTTCTTTTTTGAGACAGAGTCTTCGCTCTGTCGCTCAGGCTGGAGTGCAATGGCAGGATCTTGGCTCACTGCAAGCTCCGCCTCCTGGGTTCACCCCATTCTTCTGCCTCAGCCTCCCGAGTAGCTGGCACTACAGGCCCCCACCACCACGCCTGGCAAGTTTTTTTGTATTTTTTAGTAGAGATGGGGTTTCACCGTATTAGCCAGGATGGCCTTGATTTCCGGACCTCGTGATCCACCTGCCTTGCCTCCCAAAGTTCTGGGATTACAGGCGTGACTCACCGCACCTGGCCTCAGAATTGTTTTAAAAATGCAGAGTTTTCTATGACTCAACTTTAGAGGTTTTCATTAAATATTAGAGCAGGAAAGGGCCAATACTGGTCACATTCTAACGAACTTTTTTTATGAATTGATACATATCTAATTTGTTGATACCTCTTAAAGTGAGAGAAGGTAAAGAAAGCTCCTGAGATTGTGCTTGTCTTGATCCAGAAAGTCTTGGCACACTGACTTGCTAAGATGAATGAGTTTGGCATTTGGCTATAATCTGAGAATGTTCTGAATGTAGTAGATTGGGGGTTGTTTGTGTTCCCAGGTTAATTGCTTATTTAGCTGGCATTCATTTGGGTCCGCTAGTCCATTTGTTAATTCTGAAAGTTGTTGGACATTTGTTTAATGAAAACAAATATATTTGGAGAAATCCCGCTTCCCACGTAGCCACATTAGTAGGAATTAAGTAGGTACAAAGTAATAGTTTAAGAAATGATAGCCTTTTGTATGGCAATATAAAAGCAAAATGTCTTTTAGAAGGAACAATTCAAATTAATTGATTAATTTGTAAAGTCTGTTACTCTCTTTTGGCCAAATACTTGTGTATCTCTGAGAATATAAATGAGGTAAAGAGGTAATTAAGACATTTATTTAATATTTGTGTGACAACTGTGGAAGATATGTAATTGTTATTTTCCTATTGATCATAAAATAAGAGAGATTTGAAAACATTTTGATTAGAATCACTTAGACTTTTCTGTCCCTATATGAAGTGTACCAGATTGAGGCATTTTCCTAGTAAATACATGAAGTCTTATTTAATTAATTATTATGCTTGAAGACAATACTAAAACTGTTTCTCATGGTGTTTCTGGCCTTCAGTAATGTAAGGTTTTTATTTTGATGATGTGGTTTTTGTTTTGAGAGACTGTATTTACCATCTAGAAGCATATCAAGCTCATCACAAAAATGTATACAAAACAGCAGCTTAATTTAACTTGAGATTCAATATTGGCCCCTTTACCTAAAGCACCTGATTTTTGAGTACCAGTTGTGACCATCTATTGACACATGCCAGGAGTATATGCTAGTTTTTGTAACGAGAGGATAAATAAAAGGACTCTTAGAATTATTAGACAATATTTGCTTTTTGACTTTTTCCAGAGAAAAATGAAGACAAGACTTTGTTCTATTTCATCAAGTCCTTGACGCCTCCTCCCAACTGGTCAGGTTCTTTTTATGTGGCATTTAAACCTTGAGTTGTTGTGAGTCAACAAATGGACAACAGCAAATGTTCAGCCATCTTATTGGTGTTAAGCCTAGCAAATAGGCAAAGTATATGAATACACCAAATGCATAAACAAGTTTTCCTGAGCCAAGGATTCCAAATAAGCCCAGCAGCTGCCAGTTATGTCCTTAAGAATAGAAGTGCCCCTCCTCATCCTCTAATCTGTTATTGCCCCAGGTTGGGAAATGTCAGCTGTAAGATTTATAGATTTAGGGCTCTGGTATAACAAGTTGCCTCTTAGAACTTTTCAGCTCTGAGAGCTTCTTCTTAGCCAGCTAAACAGAGATATAGAAACATATTTATGGTTTCCATATATAGTTCTTGAGTCATTTACAACATCAATGGTGGGCTTATATATACACACACACACACACACACATTATAACATATAAATTACACATACATACACATTATAACATAAATTACACACACACACACACACATATCTCTATCTGTATCTCCCTAAGACATTGATACAAATACTCATCAGTAAACCATGATAATTTTCATAAGAGTCTGCCTTTGACTGGTAAACTCATATTGGTACCTGGAACACAAAACTCCTAGAGGTACGCTAGTTTTATAGTCTGAGCTTATTAAGCAATACCCTTAGGGTAATGAAAATCAGTTCCTCCTCTGCGCCCTAATAACATCAATCCTTTTTGTATCTGTACGATTTTTCTCTTATTGTTCTCCTCCAAATTTCCCCCTGAAAATTGTGGCATTGGAAATAATGGTTTTATGTTTTGGGGGACTGTTACTTTCTAATTGAAATTGAATATCTATGGGTCACTATTCAGTGCTGAACTTGATATGAGAAACATTTCCTGGTAAATCAATAAAACCAGCTTTATGTTTCCCTACAGATAATCAAGTGGCAGGTAGAAGGGACATCTGACCTAGTTGCTCCTCTAACTGCTTTTGATCAAAAGAAATTGGTAAACCACTCAGTCTATAAATCTTTTTTTCTGTGATTCTGTAGTGTCAGGACAACATTTCCATGGGTACTTTACTTATACGGAGAAACAAAACCTAAATCTCGAACTGCCATTTATAAAACCCACAAACTCCTGGGCTGTCATTTGGGTTGCAGACTTGAAGCTCCCTTTCTGGTTGTGTTCTCTGGAGTGGGTGAATGCCTGTCTGATGGGGATGCATTTTAAAGGCAAGACAGATTTAAGGGTATAATTTAGTGACATTTTGCTGACTGCATTTCTCTCTATATGCATGTCTCTTCATATATTTCACTATCTTACCAATACTCAGTTACCTCAGCCTACTTGAGGCAGGCTCCACAATTTTGGGACTGTTTCTTATATACATAATGACTCAATAAAGGTGTCTCATTACAACATTAGTCATTCTGTTAACTTGTGCTATTTTTTGACTGTGTATATAAATCGGTGTATATTTAACAAGTGAGCTGACCAAATGCCATTAAATGAGTTGTCCTTATTTTGGTTTTTTTCCTGCTCCAATTTTAAGTTTTCAAAGAAATCCAGCATGTAACTACCACTTTTAAGTCTCCACTTTTTAATTTTGAATACCAAATATGGCAGAGTTATTCAGGTGGCCAAGTAGACTTTTTCTGACCTTGAATGTGGTTTACTGGTATTACACTTAAAAAGAAAAAAAAAAAGACAAAAAGTGGATGTCAGTATTTGCTGTTTTAGGATGGCATAAGACTTTTAGATTTCCCAAAGATCATTTTAAAAGTCTGATATGAAGCTGTCTGACATCTACATTTTTAGCATCGTCCCCATATTCGTATTTAAGGCGTCATCCCCGTATTCGTATTTAAGGCGTCATCCCCATATTCGTATTTAGGTGACCCTGGAACACAATGCAGAGAGATAGGTCACTGTGGTTTAATCTTTGGACACTTCATATCTGACAGACACCAGCCTCTGTGGTTTATTTTATATTGTTCCTTAAAACTAGAAATAAAATTCTCTTAAACCTGATGATAGGGGAATGTTTACTAAGATAGTTTTCCTTCCATTTGCACAGTTTCAAAGCTGGAGCTAAAACATAACACATGGGATTAAAAAAAAAAAAATCTGTCATCCAAAAAGTAATTCATGGCACTGTTAAGGTTGAAGTAACCTCAGGGCCTCATGTTCTGTGGTGGAATGTGCATCAAGGTGTATTCCTTTTATTAGGAACATATTATATCCATGTACTTTAATATGAATGGCAGATATCAATTAGCAGAGGCTTATTGGGGAAAAAGAATAATTTTTGTGTGTGCCTGTACATTTAGGCGAAGGCATTATGAGTTGTAGGTTTCCACAGCACAACCCAAAATTCAAAGGAGATGCCTTTTAAAAAATATAATGGTGATGGAGTCTGGATAAGAAAATCCTGTGTTGAAAGTTGAGCAGACCACAGTCATTTATATGCAGTCAAAGAGCTTTTGGTACTGCAATGTAGGGCATATAATCTTATTACAAAGCCCTTTAAAATCAATTTTAAAAAAATGAAAACATCCTTAAAAATGTGGTAGCATTGAGTTCATTTTCTTTTTTTTAAAATCTATTTTCAATTACATTATTCCATTTAAATGTACCACAATGGCTTTGATTTAAAAGATACTTCTCTTCTATGTATATATTCACAGCTGTCAGAAATATGTGTCATTCTTGTCTTACAAATCCCTGTTCTCAGCCATTTCAGAGCCTAATCCTTGAGTCGGCCATTTTGCTGAAAGGCAGTTAAAGAAACAGACTGTCAGCCAGGTCTGGTTCTTGCTGAAGAAGCGTCATTTCTGTACCCAATGTGAGCTTTAGTTCCAGATTTTTGAATGATGTAAAAATTAAGGTCAGGGAATCAAATATAAAAAATACATCTTGCAGGCAGAGACCTCATTAGCATCCACTCATCAGTCTCCCAAATCTAGGAGCTGGGAGACCATTGTACTGTTATCCTGCTGATATTGAGTTGATAGCAAGTTTAATGGAACAGGCTGGCAGTTGTGAAAGGCAGCTGATAATGATGGTGCAAGCTCAACGAAAAAGTTGAGTAAAATCTGCAGGAGGTGTTTTCTATCATTTGGCCTTGTTCTGTTGGCTGTTGGCATTTGCTTGGCAAGAGGGAGGTGTTCTTATCTCCCCAGCTAGAGAGATTTTAAATATGCTTAAAAATACCGAGTGTGGGCTTCTGTTACTGCCTCTTCTTAACAAGACCAGTGGAAGCAGGGCAATTGTGTATTGAATAGGAAAATCCACTCAAACTGATAACATTCAGGTAAACCTGAAAACAGTTTGCATTTTCTGGTAATTAAATTAAAAGAAGGCGGTTGACTATCAGAAGCCCTTTTTCCTCATGTAGTAAATGAGCACATAATCTTACAAAATGAGGTAACCTCAAAATTTTTTTCTTCCAGATTAATGATATGTTTTGATTTTTAAACTTCTATGTAAAGTTTGATGAGTGCTTTTATATAATTAGGTAGCATCTTAAAACACATGAATGGCCATGTTTCTGCCTTGCAGAGTTTATGAGAGGAAAGTTGGCCAAACAACAGGGCTAATTTTACTAATTAAAGTCGTGCTGCCCAAGTGGGTTAACATGATATAGATGTTTGGTTTTAATAGAGCTTGGAAAGGGTACTGAGTCCTAAAATGTTCTGTTTGGAAAGCTTTGGTCTATAAAATTTGCCTTTAACACGGCTGATGACCCTTAATTAGAATGATAAACTATACTTGCTGGTGTGATGTCTTTTTGAGAAGAAGCAATACCGGTGTGCCTAAGTGTCGTCGTTTTTAGTGTATTAAGATACCTTTTTTCTGGGCATGGCATTTCTGAGTACCTGTCTTCTCTGCCCTGTTTTAGGTGTGAATCATGGCAATACAGTGAAAGACGGTGATTTACTGCTTTTGAGGGCATGCATGGATATGATTAACGGATGGAAGTGCAGGACTCCAAGATTTACTTCTTTCCCTTTCCAGCAGAGTTACCTGAGAGGAGTGAGTAATGGGATAATTTGTGATACCACAGGCCCCTTTTCAGGAGACCAGTAATCAAAACAGGAAGATGAAATTGACAAGATTTCAACTGGAAGAATACAACTTTTGATACTTTCTGGGTATACCTCTTAATTGCAAGCAGGAGAGTCTTCAGAGTTGTCCTGTTTTTGTTTTTTTTTCCCATGGAGATTTCCTTCCTTCCTTCCTTCCTTCCTTCCTTCCTTCCTTCCTTCCTTCCTTCCTTCCTCCCTCCCTCCCTCC